>NW_024090522.1:0-29178 GCF_014356525.2 Nilaparvata lugens
CCAGGTATGAGCTTCCCCTATAACTCTTGTAATTCATTAAAAAATAAATAAATATATATATATATGATACTTATCCTATAGTGTTGAGGAATTAAAATAAATTGCACACCATAAACAATTTGATACATATATTAACAAATATTGCAAAAAATAGATCAGGGCAAAAATATAAAGAGCGATAAAAATATATAATATAAAAATAGAACATAATTGAAATCAGTAAAATATCACAGGCTAAACATTATACTCTAAATTTATAGCACGAAACGTTACCATGTGCTTTTATTTTAAATCATATGCATCCTTTTGCATGTAGCTGCGATATAAGCTTGCTAATACTTGTCGACTTGGACAATTCTATTAAAAATAGGTTCCTTAAAGAAATACTTGATGAATTGGCAACCAATGATCCAAATATATATATATATATATATATATATATATATATATATATATATTAAATTCTCTAGTATCTAGTAGATTTCTTTGTAATGAATATATATTTTATCTCAGGGTGCAAGATTCGGCACCTGATGGAATAAGTAGAGCAATTCATCTAGTGAATCAGAGCTACAACAAACTATCGCAAATTATTGTAAAAATTAAAGATCATATGAATATGTATTAATAGCCTAGATTTTATACTTCTTTGATTTATTAGAATTTTCTGAAATGTACTGATTCATTATTCCTTTAATAAAATACCTTTAATACTATATTTACTTGCGCAAGTATTTTTTATTAAATTCTTAATTTATAAGAAAACCCTTCGACGAGCTAGCTTTGATTATTAGATAAATTCGAAGCACTAAGGGCGCCCATCACTAATTCAATTTTCTCACTCACGTGTCGAAATCTTCTTATGAGCCGCTGATGTCGATCCAACTCCTGGTGGTCCTGGACTATGGTAGCCGGAATCGTCTCTTCCAAGGGGTTACAAAAATTATTTATAAATGAAAATGACTTCTGCTTTATAAGAGCATCACAAAGTCTTATAAGAAATTTAATAATTCAATCTAACTTTAGCTTTTTACAAGTTATAGCAAGGTATTACGCTCTATAATATTTAGGGACCTCTCATGGTGGCATTTGGCAGGCGAG
Organism: Nilaparvata lugens; assembly: GCF_014356525.2. Taxonomy (NCBI): domain Eukaryota; kingdom Metazoa; phylum Arthropoda; class Insecta; order Hemiptera; family Delphacidae; genus Nilaparvata; species Nilaparvata lugens. The sequence continues at coordinate 1,102 of NW_024090522.1, forward strand.
TGATGGTTCTCCTTTCTCAATTTTACAATTCTTATTTCCGACTTTCAAATTTACATAAAATTTGAATATCCTAGTCCTCCGCCATTAAAGGTTCAAATAGACCGTACTAAAAATATTAAATTAATACTTATGTTGTATGTTTTGAATTCCTTCCACTACCTAACCCACTATACACAGTCCGACCTACATAACTAGACATCTTCTGTTCTTTACCGATTCGAACGTTTTTATCTCCTATCACTAGAAATCCCTCATCTGAGTTTTGCAGCAATACATTGTTCATCTCTTGAAAATCTCTTTCCCAGTTATTACAGTTGATATATAGAGGCAATACATTTAGGAAAACAGAATTATCCAATTTTATAACAATTGCTTTCATATTATCAATATTTTAAAAATTCAACTATCTCTGAAATCTGAGGTTTTATTAATACCTAGTAACATACCCCCACTAGCACAACCATACTGAGAGCTTTTTTGCGCATAACACCGGATCAGTTTAAAATCATTTAGATAATCACCTATACACTCTGCATCCTCCTCTATAATATGAGTTTCAGAAATAAAAATAATAAACATTTTGGTCTAGATGAGTCTTGCTTTTTCATCGGCCGATCGCTTGGGAGGCCATATTGGTTCAAGAATTGAATCTTCATCCTATGCCACAGGGTGAAAACATAGTCGAGCGGCAAAGGTAAGCTTCAGTTTGGAATGTAATGCATGTATTTAAATGAGTCAAAACATACAGCTCCACTAGGCCTATGTGCGCCACCATTCAAATACATGCATAACTTCGCCATTCCGTTGTGTTTTCAATAGCATTGAAGCGAGATTTTTTAATTTATAGATTCGAATTGGAAAGTTTTCCACTCAATCAAGTATTTTTATGACAAGTTGAATGGATGCTTATAAGCTGTGGTAAGCGGACACTTCCATATCCATATGTTTTCCACTAGACGTGGAGCGCCAAATTGATTGAGCGCATTGATCTTGCAGCCAAACAAAAAATGAGGGTTCTGATTGGATGAATAGTTTAGCATTCGGCAAACAGCTCTGAACATTCTGCAAACGATTCGGGGAGCAATTCGCGAGAGCATTATTGAAGAAGCGGTTTGCAGCGCACTTTGAGGTTTGGTTCCGCGTGTGTGAACGTACCTTTGCTAATGCTCCACCTTGCTTGACATAAATGGGCTTCACGAATGTTATTTATGTATATATAACCTAACCTCAAGGTCACCCAAGATGACCTAACCTCAAGGTCATCCAAAAAAAAAAAAAAAAAAATTAAAAAAAAATTAAAAAAAAATTAAAAAATCAAAATTAAATAAAAATAAATTTGAATTAATTTCACCACATTTGGGAGTGGTGGGAGACTGTTTGGGTATATATATGGGAGCTCCTAGCCATAAGAGCTATCATTGTGTTGCTGACTAGTTGGAGACGAGTTGCTGTTTTTAGTGTGGGTGTGCTACAGTGCAGTTGACTAGCAAAGTGAGTACAATCTATATTGTTTATTATTATTGTTGGTTATTATTTTAAATACCCATTTTGATGAAAATACTTTATGTGAGAGACTTTAAGATGTCTCCTCACACACATCATGATGATCATTCAGTTTGAGAGAATTTTAAAAGACCCATTTTGATGAATTCTATATTGTTTATTATTATTTCAAAAGATCCATATTGATAAATACTTTGTGTGGGGACTTTAAGATGTCTCCTCACACACATCATGATGATCATTCAGTTTGAGATAGAATAAATAGAATTTTAAAAGACCCATTTAGATGAATACTTTGTGTGGGGGACTTTAAGATGTCTCCTCACACATCATGATGATCATTCAGTTTGTATACTATTCATTTTTTTCTTAAAACTATTCTTGTTGAATGGGTGGAAAGCATTGTAAAATCCAACCCTCCCATACTAGAGAACCACCCATACAATATTAGAGAACCACCCATACTAATGGCATGTATGTCGTTTTCATGAGCGGCAATGGTTCTAATGATCAGGAGCACCCATCCTACCTTCCCCCTATCACGAAGTAGATCCTAGACCCCATTCACATTCCCCCACCATAGCTCCCTACCATCATCCCCTAGAACATTTAACCCTTTAACTGCTATTCACGTAGATCTACGGTCAGAGAAAAATTCACAAGATGTGCTGCACACGTAGATCTATGTTTTTGACTTTACCAGTCAATTGCTGTATATTTACTGTCACATCTGTTATGATTTGTACTACTCATGCCATCTATTGGCAACGATTAGGAACTAATTAGAACTCTCCACATTATTTCTTCAACCTTCTAAGCTGTCAGCTGTCATGTTCTGCATAGCCTACTGCAGTAGCTACATAACCTATGTAGTTTGTTTATGTTACAATTCAGAATCAGATCGGTTTGTTCACAGTTCATGGTTTTGTTTGTGAGTTGTGACTGTAGAAAATTATCATTTTATAATATTTTGTAAATCAGCACAGAGGTTACTACAAAAAATCTCTCTGCTCTTCTAAATCAGCAGCGAAAGGGTTAATATAAACATCTATGAACCTCCATCCCCGACACACACCCACACATCCAACCCTCAATCCTAGATATTGATACTGATTCACTGCCTTCATCCCCCACATCTGTTGATAGTGATGAAGGTATATATAGAGTTGAAGACTGCATACCATAGGTATACAATTTTGTATTGCATTGTTCCAGATGAACAAAGCTGCACGATGTCAACAAACAGCAAACTCAGTGGACGAGTTTGTTGTTCTGGAAGAGGCATTTAAATCTCGGCTCAAGACTCTATACTACAATAATGCATACAAGGATGAGCCTGCCAAAGATTTCCACACTTTTCTAAACGGTCTGAAGGATAAAATTGTTCACATCATCAGTCAGCAACACCAGACACATGGAGCAATGAAGTTCAAACTAGTATTTGATGCAACATATTTCCGCAGCACCCTTGATAAGAACATCCTCGAACAAGAAGAGTTTCAGAATGTCGCCTTCAAAACTCTAAACTACACCATCTTCAGTATCATCAATCTTCCAGACATCATCAACAAAGCGTGCATGACCCTACTGTCATGAGGAGTCGAAATTCAAGGGAAATTCCAGTGGATGGAGTTTGCTTATCATCGATGGATTGCTCATGAGGATAAGCAGACATATTCCCCTACGTGGATCATCCTACATCAGTCTTTCACCTCTTCTATCAGCACAAAAGGCAATCATCAATCCTATAAACATGGACCAGCAATGTTTCAAATGGGCTATCCTCGCCAAACATGTACAAGGCAGTCATCCTGAACGAGTCAATGACCAATACCATCAATTGGAGGAGAGATACAACTTTTCAGGCATTGGATTTCCCACTACCATCAGTCAAATCGATAGATTTGAGAAAGATAATCCGGGGGTATCAGTTAATATTTATGGTGTGGATGAGAAGAACGTTATATTTCCGAGAAGAGTTGGAAATGCAATGAAGGCAGATCACTTTGATCTTCTCCTCCTCTGTGAGAGTAATGATGATGATGATGATGATGATGAAAACAGCACCCTTGAGGATGACAATGAACATAAATTCAATAGCCACTACTGCTACATTAAAAATTTTGAAAGACTTGTGAGATCCCAACTCACAAAACATAAAAGTAAAATTATCATCTGCAGACGTTGTTTCACCCATTACACCCTCGACAGAGATGGTGAATGCAGGATGGCTGAGCATGAAGAGTATTGTGCTAGCAATACTACAGCAAGAATCATCATGCCTGAGGTTGGAAAAGATGGTAAACCTCCAACCTTGAAGTTTGAGAAACATGTGCAAAAGTATAGAGTACCTGTTGTAGCATACGCCGATTTTGAGTGCATCCTGGAGAAACCTGATGAAGACAATGAACAATGGATTGGTAAAGCTACCAAAGTTATCCAGTATCATCGGGCAATGAGTTACTGCTTATACTTTGTGCGGGACCCTGATTTAGAAGATTCCTGGCTGACAATCACTAACCTAATCCCTCATGAGCCAATTGTCTACAGGGGTCCTGATGCTGCCAGACATTTCATGAAGACCCTCACCATGTATGCAAAAGAGTTAGATGAGGCAATTGACTGCAGGAATATCAAGTTGCTCCCACTAACCAAAAGAGAGCAAGCACAACATAATGCAGCCGACTTCTGTGAGGCCTGCAATGAACGGTTCAATGAAGATAAGGTGTATGACCATTGTCATATAACTGGTATCTACCGGAATGCATTATGCCGTAAATACAACCTGCAGTGACAGCGACAATCATTCATACCAGTGTTTCTCCACAACTCATCAAACTATGATACACACCTTATTATTCCAGAGCTGGGTAGAGATAAGGATCAGCTGTTTGTCATCCCAAACTCATCGGAAAAGTATATATCATTCACCAAACGAATATCTCCAAAAATGCACCTTCGATTCATCGATACATTCTGGTTTACACCTGATAGTTTAGACAACCTGGTCACTAACCTAGTCAAATCAGCATCGAATCCGGAAGACTTGTCCAAAGTGCTGCCACATACTGCCAAGGTGTTTAGAAACAAATTGAGCCTTGTCTCAAGGAAAGGAGTGTTTCCATACGACTACTGCGATTCATGGCAGAGACTCAAAGAAACATTGCTACCACCCAAAGAGGCATTTTTCAGCAAGCTGACTGATAGGAGTGTTAGCAGTGATGATTATGAACATGCTCAAACTGTGTGGAACCAATTCAGTTGTAGAACTCTGGGAGAGTACAGTGACCTGTACTTGAAAACAGATGTTCTCCTGTTGGCCAATGTCTTTGAGAGCTTCCGTGATGTATGCATGAAGACTTATGATTTGGATTGTGTACACTACTTTACATCTCCAGGCTTTTCCTTTGATGTCATGCTGAAATATACTAAAGTTGAGCTTGAGCTCCTTACTGACTATGACATGTACATGTTTATCAAGCGAGGTATCAGAGGAGGAATAACAAATTGTATACACCATCATGCAATTGCCAACAACAAGTGCACTGGCGCACCTTGGGATCCAGAGATTAGCCTACATCCTATCTGTTATATACAGATGCCAACAACCTATATGGCTGGGCAATGTGTCAGCCAATTCCATGTCGCCAATTCCAATGGATGGATAAAGAAGAATTGGAAGCAGTAACAATGGGTATTACAGGTTTAGGGGATAATATGGAGATTGGATACATTCTAGAGGTGGACATTGAATACCCTCCAACTTGCACAGCGAGCACAATGATTTCCCATTTCTTGCAGAGAACAAGAAAACTCTTAAATCCAATCATGTACAACTCATGACAACCCTGTATGATCGGGAACATTATGTATGTCACTACCGCACCCTAAAACAAGCAGTACAGCATGGGTTGAAGATAAAAAAGGCTCATCGAGGTGTGCGGTTTGAGCAGAAAAACTTTCTAGCATCATACATCATGCTTAATACAAAGCTAAGACAGCAGTCAAAGAATAAGTTTGAAAATAACTTTTTCAAACTCATGAACAATGCCGTGTTTGGTAAAACAATGGAGAATATGCGAAAAAGAATGATCATGGTCTGAGTAGATTTTTGCCCACACCTTTCTCTATCAGAGTTCCCAGTGTCGCTCTGGGCCGGCTAAACTCAGTCGGCGACTGGGGAGGGCCGCGGCAGGGGACGGGAGTCTTGGTGGGGCGTCCGTCAACCACCCTCGTTCGGGATGGGGGTTGAAACAGGGTTTTGAGTGTTTTGGAGAAATGTTTCCCTCTTTTAGGAAAGAGGGGCCGTGCTTTCGCACTGCCAAACAGGGTTGGTCGCGGAAAGAAGGGAACAGGAACCTTGCGGTGTTAGTCGTGAGGAAGGGCTTCGTGTCGGGACTAAGTCTTAGTCCTTGGGCACCGGGTGTCTTCCCGGGGTCCGGGTTGGTCGCGGAGCTCTGGTAAAGGCCTTCCCTGGCCTTCCCAGAGGTCCTCTTTCGGTTCCGCACTGGATTAGTGCGCTGCGGCGGCCAGCACTCTGGACTTTCTTAAGTCCCACTTGCCGGGCACCAGCTGTCCTCCTGGGGTCCGGATCGGTCGCGGAGTCGCGGGAAAGGTTTTTCCACACCTTCCCAGATGTCCTTTCTCGATCCCGCACTGGATTAGTGCGCTGCGCCGGCCAGCACTCTGGACTTTCCTAAGTCCCACTTGCCGGGCACCAGCTGTCCTCCTGGGGTCCGGATCGGCCGCGGAGTTGCGGGAAAGGTTTTTCCACACCTTCCCAGATGTCCTTTCTCGATCCCGCACTGGATTAGTGCGCTGCACCGGCCAGCACTCTGGACTTTCCTAAGTCCCACTTGCCGGGCACCAGCTGTCCTCCTGGGGTCCGGATCGGCCGCGGAGTTGCGGGAAAGGTTTTCCACACCTTCCCAGATGTCCTCTTGCGCCTCGATGTCCCACTGGTGGTCTACCAATGGGGAGTCAGGTTTCGACCAAACCTGACATGTCGCTGTTGGTCGAAACTGGTAGCCCGTCGTCTAAACAGGTTAAATGTCGTTCAACACTCGCGCCAAACTAGTGTAGAGCAGAGAAGTTCACCGTGTTGAAGGCTAATCGTCTTTGGCCTCAACACAACTCCCGGTCGCTGAAGAAATCGGAGTTCACTTAGTACAAGGCATACTGTGACGTTGCTAGCTGCTCGCTGCTTCCTTCTCACCTCTCTCGACCGCTCGACTTGGCTCTCCGAACTCGACTGCCTCCTGCTAGCCTTTCTCGAGCCTCCCTCAGTGACCGAGAGGGAGGGGAGAGAGGATGCGCAGTACCGCTGAGCGGTAGGCCAGTGGCTGGCTTGAACGTTGACCCCTCAGATTCTATGAAAGATAGCCGAGTGTCAAATAAATGAGCCCTAAATTCAATTCCTTTCTCTAGTTACGATATACATCGTGACACACTGTTCCTACTAAGGGAAGGGGGGGGGAAAGAGAGGGGGAGGAGAGGGGGGTTGAGGATGGAAGGGGTAAACGGCAGACAGAATGTCCCAAATGCCTGAGTACATTCTGCCGCCTCTCCACCAGTCATCATAGACCGAACACAAACTGGGCGCCAGGTTGACTCCTCGCCAACCGGTGGTGGTGCGTCGGCACCATCCGAAGAAATGAGCAAGCTATCGGGACAGATCCTAGGCCTAGCTTCAGAGAAGATCTTGAAGATCTGCGCTGTGCTTTTGCACTGCGTTGAGACGCCGTGTTCGCACACTGCAAGAGACCGCCGTGCTTCCGCACTGCAATGGGGGACGCCGTGTTTGCACACTGCAAGAGACCGCCGTGCTTCCGCACTGCGATGGGGGACGCCGTGCTTTCGCACTGCAAGAAGCACCGTGCTTTCGCACTGCAAAAAAAAAAAGGACGCGGTGCTTTCGCACTGCAAAGGGATGCCGTGCTTCCCCACTGCTGGATGCCGTGCTTCCGCACTGCAAGGGGGGACGCAGTGCTTTCGCACTGCGAAAAGGACGCCGTGCTTTCGCACTGCAGAATCGCCGTGTTTCCACACTGCCAAGGACCGCCGTGCTTCCGCACTGCGGTGGGGGACGCCGTGCTTTCGCACTGCAAGAAGCGCCGTGCTTTCGCACTGCAAGAGAACGCCGTGCTTTCGCACTGCAAGAGACCGCCGTGCTTCCGCACTGCAATGGGGGACGCCGTGTTTGCACACTGCAAGAGACCGCCGTGCTTCCGCACTGCAATGGGGGACGCCGTGCTTTCGCACTGCAAGAAGCGCCGTGCTTTCGCACTGCAAAAATAAGGACGCGGTGCTTTCGCACTGCAAAAGGAATGCTGTGCTTTCGCACTGCCCGGGGCGCCGTGCTTCTGCACTGCCAGGAACGCCATGCTTTCGCATCGCGAAAAGGACGCCGTGCTCCCGCACTGCAGAGTTGCCGTGTTTCCACACTGCCAAGGACGCCGTGCTTCTGCACTGCAGATGAGAGTCGCGGTGCTCTCGCACTGCTAGGAGGGGCGGGTAACACAAGAAACGAGGTGACAACACCTCAGACAGGTTCTGAGAACCTAAATAGCATTGCAAGGGAAACGCCGTGCTTCCGCACTGCAATGAGTCGCCGTGCTCTCGCACTGCAAAAATAAGGACGCAGTGCTTTCGCACTGCAAAAGGAACGCCGTGCTTTCGCACTGCCGGGGCGCCGTGCTTCCGCACTGCCAGGAATGCCATGCTTTCGCATCGCGAAAAGGACGCCGTGCTCCCGCACTGCAGAGTTGCCGTGTTTCCACACTGCCGAGGACGCCGTGCTTCCGCACTGCAGATGAGTCGCGGTGCTCTCGCACTGCCAGGAGGGGCGGGTAACACAAGAAACGAGGTGAACAACACCTCAGACAGGTTCTGAGAACCTAAGTAGCATTGCAATGGAAACGCCGTGCTTCCGCACTGCAATGAGTCGCCGTGCTCTCGCACTGCAAAAATAAGGACGTGGTGCTTTCGCACTGCAAGAGGAACGCCGTGCTTTCGCACTGCCCGGGGCGCCGTGCTTCCGCACTGCCAGGAACGCTATGCTTTCGCATCGCGAAAAGGACGCCGTGCTCCCGCACTGCAGAGTTGCCGTGTTTCCACACTGCCGAGGACGCCATGCTTCCGCACTGCAGATGAGTCGCGGTGCTCTCGCACTGCCAGGAGGGGCGGGTAACACAAGAAACGAGGTGAACAACACCTCAGACAGGTTCTGAGAACCTAAATAGCATTGCAAGGGAAACGCCGTGCTTCCGCACTGCAATGAGTCGCCGTGCTCTCGCACTGCAAAAATAAGGACGCAGTGCTTTCGCACTGCAAAAGGAACGCCGTGCTTTCGCACTGCCCGGGGCGCCGTGCTTCCGCACTGCCAGGAATGCCATGCTTTCGCATCGCGAAAAGGACGCCGTGCTCCCGCACTGCAGAGTTGCCGTGTTTCCACACTGCCGAGGACGCCGTGCTTCCGCACTGCAGAAGTGAGTCGCGGTGCTCTCGCACTGCCAGGAGGGGCGGGTAACACAAGAAACGAGGTGAACAACACCTCAGACAGGTTCTGAGAACCTAAGTAGCATTGCAATGGAAACGCCGTGCTTCCGCACTGCAATGAGTCGCCGTGCTCTCGCACTGCAAAAATAAGGACGTGGTGCTTTCGCACTGCAGGAGGAACGCCGTGCTTTCGCACTGCCCGGGGCGCCGTGCTTCCGCACTGCCAGGAACGCTATGCTTTCGCATCGCGAAAAGGACGCCGTGCTCCCGCACTGCAGAGTTGCCGTGTTTCCACACTGCCGAGGACGCCATGCTTCCGCACTGCAGATGAAAGTCGCGGTGCTCTCGCACTGCCAGGAGGGGCGGGTAACACAAGAATTGAGGTGAACAACACCTCAGACAGGTTCTGAGAACCTAAGTAGCATTGCAAGGGAAACGCCGTGCTTCCGCACTGCAATGAGTCGCCGTGCTCTCGCACTGCAAAAATAAGGACTCGGTGCTTTCACACTGCAAAAGGAACGCCGTGCTTTCGCACTGCCTGGGGCGCCGTGCTTCCGCACTGCCAGGAACGCTATGCTTTCGCATTGCAAAAAGGATGCCGTGCTCCCGCACTGCAGAGTTGCCGTGTTTCCACACTGCCGCGGTGTTCCCACACCGCGAAGGTGTGCGTCCGCATAATGACAATCCAGACACTCACTGACCAATGTGTCATGCTTGCGCACAACGTTCGGACGAGCTCGCAATCTGGCTGCAGTGTTCCCACACTGCTTTGGTCAAGCTTGCGCACTACCTTTGCCGGGCTTTCGCCCTGTGGGCCGGGCTTTCGCCCTGCTTGCCGTGCTTGCGCACTGCGTGCCGTGCTTGCGCACTGCGTGCTGTGCTTGCGCACTGCGTGCCGTGTTTTCACACTGCTGCGGTGTTCCCACACCGCGAAGGTGTGCGTCCGCGTAATGACAATCCAGACACTCACTGACTGATGTGTCATGCTTGCGCACGACGTTTGGATGATTCGCAATCTGGCTGCAGTGTTCCCACACTGCCTTGGTCAAGCTCGTGCACTACCTTTGCCGGGCTTTCGCCCTGCGGGCCGGGCTTTTGCCCTGCATGCTGTGCTTGCGCACTGCGTGCCATGCTTGCGCACTGCGTACCGTGCTTGCGTACTGCGTGCCGTGCTTGCGCACTGCGTGCCGTGCTCGCGCACTGCGTGCCGTGTTTTCACACTGCGTGCCATGCTTGCGCACTGCGTGCCGTGCTTGCGCACTGCGTGCCGTGCTCGCGCACTGCGTGCCGTGCTTGCGCACTGCGTGCCGTGCTTGCGCACTGCGTGCTGTGTTTTCACACTGCGTGCCGTGCTTGCGCACTGCGTGCCGTGCTTGCGCACTGAGTGCTGTGCTTGCGCACTGCGTGCCGTGCTCGCGCTTTTCGTGCCGTGCTTGCGCACTGTGTGCCGTGTTTTCACACTGCGTGCCGTGCTTGTGCACTGCGTGCCGTGCTTGCACACTGCATGTGCCGGGCTTTCGCCCTGCATGGCTGTGTTTTCACACTGCCTCGCTTCGCCGTGCTTGCGCACTGCATGTGCCAGGCTTTCGCCCTGCATGGCCGTGTTTTCACACTGCCTTGCTTCGCCATGCTTGCGCACTGCATGTGCCGGGCTTTCGCCCTGCATGGCCGTGCTTTCACACTGCCTTAACTTCCAGCATCAGACAGCTGGGACGAATCTCCACACGACCAGGAACCCGTCGTGGTCTCAGCAATAGTCAGCTGAGATACAGCTCCTATAATCCCAGGAGCTCGTCGAGGAAGTAGACTCAAGTTGCAGTCCCCATCCTCAAGGAGAAACGTGATACACAACAATGTAACACTTCACAGGAGGCAGAAGTTGATAGAGGTGAATTGGAGTCCAGGAAAATTACCAAGTGTCAGAGTGATGGATATCCTCTGTCAGTTCAGTGTATCAGCAACTTATTGTTCACAATAAAAGATGAGAGATGATAATATGATGAGGAATACTGAAATATGTGGTTGGCATAAAGCCACTAGTTGTGATGTTACACCACATATTTCGATTTTTTATCACAATTAAATGTGGTGAAATAATAATTCATTTTCGATCTGTTATGAGGATCATAGCCTTCTCACTATATCACAATAATAAAATCGAAACTATAAATTTCAACTCAATATTCCACTTCTCACTGTTCATTTCAATAATGAAATCAATCACATGATTTACTTATGCAAAGTAACCATCCATTGGATATAAATGACAGTGTGTTTATTATAACAGACAAAATCTGCTAATCAATTCACAATCAGTGAACATTTATTCTCAATCTCTCTTTCTCACTTCAAGATTTATTTACCCCAAAATAAATCTTAATTTACTTTTTCAAAGTAATTATTCCCACAAGGCGTGTATAATGACACAACAGCTGTTAATTTATTCACACTCAGTAAATATTGATTTTCCAAAAAATAATCACAACAATCAGCACAAATAGTAATAATTGAATGAATTAATGCACCGTCAATAAACTCATGATGGTAGGCTGAGTAAAAATTAGATTCACTCTCGAGACGTGATCTAATTCCAAAACTAACAATAGCACGATCAAACTCAGACTGACTCAATAACAGTAGAATATCTGGAAGAACTAGAATTCTCATGAATTCTATTTTATAAATTGTTATTGAAAAGGAGAAGTAATTCTCTTCTACAGACTAGAAGCTTGGCGATAGCAGTTAGCCAGTTGAGATAACGTTTATCTTATCTTCACAGCACAGCACAAACAACTTTTCGATCCAACATAGAATTAATTCCAATTGAAATAATAATTATTTTATTCCAATTTAGTAAGTCCTCTGACTTTATTTTCAAGTGAAATATTAGAAAATTTAAATCATAATCTGAAGCTAATATCCCCCGATTGTAGTACATCTTGACTCACAATCAAACGCAATTTATTCAATTCACATGAATAATTAATTGCAACGTAATTCACTTTTATCCCACAGTATAATAACGTCTGTTAATTAACTGCCTCGTAACACTTTACACGGATTAAAGCAATTACCACCAGCTTCATTAAATGATTTCAATTATTATAACCATTACCTCATGGTTAAAATATTATTCTGATCATCCTGATCTCTAATATTTTCTAATATTCTCTATCCACTCCTTTCGCCATCAACTATTCATGGCAAATAGAAAACAAGCTACTGCAGGTTTTGTTTGTTAACCTGTACCTGGTTACAAAAATATCGGTAATATACCGATCAAGAAAATTTAGTCTAGTTGGAATCGATTTCAGCTGTTAATAAATAGTCATAGACTGTAGAAAATTTTCCTGATTACCCATGCTAGGTCACATCATAATATTGTAAATAAATTTCAATCTGAAATTATTGGGATTGCCTTCAGATCAAAAGAAACGCATTAATTTGTCAATAATATTTTTTTTCCATTTAATTCAGCCATTGCTTTATGACTGATTATAATAATTAAACTGTAATGGTTGAGTTGCCATTTAGTTTAAGTAGAACTCCATTTTATGAGACAAATTAAACGGAATATGCTGTTTCCTTTTAATAAACTATTGACCAATTTCTTTCAATAACAATAATATTGTCAGTCTTTTAATATTTTCATCATTTTTGGAATCGTGCTAATGCTATTAATTTTCCAAATTCGGCTAATAAATTCGTGCTAATAATTCTGAAATAATTTTCTTCAATTTCTATGCAATTTTGTCTTTGACAACAAAATTTAATTTCCTCATTTTAAATGGGATAATTTATGAATCAAAAATAGCTCTAAAGCTGTGATATGATTGAACTCTTATGGTATTCACCCCTTCTCGCCTCTTACCTCCTTATTGGCGGCGCGTGACACCTCTCTGGTATCCCATCCTCCGGATAGGCAGCGACCCTCTATAACCTCGCTCGGCCTCCTGCTGTCCATCCGCTCGAATTCCATCCACCTTTTCCGCAACTGCTCCATCGCCATCCTCTTCCTCATCTTCGGGCAGGTGTGGCTGGAGCCTGGTGCCCTTCTCGTGCACAGTAAACCTCTTACCGGCACTAAACATTTCCTTGACCTCATATGGGCCAGAAAATTCCGGCGCTAACTTCGCGGCAAGCTGATTAGCTCCCGAGGACAGGTGACACTCCTTCCTGTCGACTAGCTGTCCAGAGTTCACCTTCATCGTCCTCTTTTTCCAATTATAATACCGGTTGGCATTATAATTCTTGTCTCCAACATCTGAAACTACTTTGAGTGTAGTTTCCAGCACTGGCAGTCTTCTAGACTGCACTGCTTGACGATTATCTCCAGCTCCTTGCTGAAAATTATCCTCCTTCCGCCTCCGGTACCGCTTTTCCGGACAGTTGAACCTCCAGTGCCCAGCTCGTTTACAGTGCCAGCAAATGAACTCTCCACGGGCTGGAGAAATTTTCCGAGAAAGAAATTCCTCTTTTCTAGTCTTCCACACGGCTCCTACGTGTTTCTGGACTTGAGGAAATTTCTTCTTCTCCTGCTTCTTCACAGGAATAATTCCAGGTGGCTTCCTTGACCTCCCTATGTCAGGCTGGGTTTTAACAGTAGCCAGCCTCGAGTTGACTGCTCCTTTTCCCACTTTTGGAGTGGAAATATCATCTCCAATGTGCTTTTTGACGAGATGAGGATCCCATTCCACTGACCGGGAATAGGGGTCTATTTTCACCCGGTGCTCACGGAGAAACTCCATACCAAGCAGAACATCTGGAGAAAACCCATCCATTATTGTGAGTGTTGTTGATAGGGATATTCTGCCAATTTTCAGGTTGGTTATAACACCACCTCGCAGTCGTGCAGCTGCTCCGTTAGCCATAACAGCGCCTCGCTGCACAGGCTCTCGTTCCACTGCTTCCAAACTATTAAAAGCTTTAGAGCTAATATAGTTGGACTCTGCTCCGGTGTCGAGAAGAGCACTATACTGTCTGTCTCCTATTTCCACTGTAGTGAAAAGACGGTTGTCATCCTGGAGCTCTGGCTCTAGCTGGATTTGAAGCCTTGTTTTAACCCCAGCTGTTTTATCAGAAGTCTTCTTCTGCTCTCTCTCACAGGAACAATTTGGTCGTGGCTTCCCGCACTTTGAGCAGAGTGAAACCTCCGGACACTCTGATCTCCAGTGTCCCACCTTCTTGCACTGCCAACACAAGGGTCCTTCTGTAGGCTGTTCACTCCGGCACTGTGTAGTAGTCGTCTCCTGTTGAGGCTTGGTCTGCTTCCTCACCTCCTCCTGCTTCACAGCTTGTTGTCTCTGTTGAGCACTCTTCTCCTCGAATCTAATTCGTTCATATTGCCTCGCTAAGTGTAGCAAGTCGTCGATGGTGTACACTTCAGCCTCCCTGATGTAGAGCTTGTAGCGTGGTAAAAGATTTTTGTACAATCTCTGTACCTGGCTACTCTCTGAAAAACCACCTCTTCTCCTCATCAGCATTAGCAGCTCCTCAACATAGTCGTCTATGAGCTCGCCTTCTTTCTGCCGCCTGTCGAGAATTTCATTCTCAAGATCCTCCACGTAAGTAGGTGGATAGTAACGAGACCGAAAGTCTCTCAGGAAATCGTCCCAGTGTCTCCACTGTTCTCTCCTATTCCTTATCCATAAGGAACATTTCCCCGCTAACATTTCAGGTAGCGCTGGAAATAACTGTCTGCCAGACAAGCCATATGCTTGTTGCAGCTCCTCGAGCCGCTCCATAAAACTTGGAGCATCTCCACTCCCATCATATGAGAGCCGCCACCCTCGAACCTTGTCACACACGGCACCCGGGTCCATGCAGGATGTAGCAGGCACCGCTGGTCTGGTAGGTGACCTCAACACATGCCTAGACATGTTATTATGCCTCTCCGGCATCTCCGGCCTCACCAGTGCAGGCTCTGCCTCCTCGCTAACTGGTGCTGGCCTTCGCGCTCTTCGACGAAGCGCCTCCTCCCCATTATCCAGAACGGGGAGCATCGCAACAATCCGCTGTCGTTGCTCCAGTAGAGCCCTCCTCAGGCTCGTACTTGTGCCATCTGTCAGCACTGAGTCGAGTATTAGATCAATCAAGCCCTGATCGTGCACTCTGTACACCCAGGAGTTGCTGGAGTCTCCATCAAACTCTGGAGACGTCTCCTTGGGTATTTCTTCCAGTCTGGAACATGCAGTGGCCTCCGCGACTGGTGGCCACAAAGCTGCAGCTCCATCCTCTTCCTGACCTGTGCCAGCTCCGCCACCGATCCTGTTTAGACCGGCGGCCTCCACCATTGTCCTCCGGTGGTTTTCGACAAGAGCTCTCCTGAGCTCTGCCACGGTACCTGTTGTAGGTAGCCCTGCAGCAGCCGAGAATTTCACTGCTTCATCCCGGTGGAGTTTGTAAACCCAGGACACTCCTGGATCGCTGCTATCCTCTCGCGCCTCCTTGTCTTCTCCGGCGCGATTACATTTCTCTTCTGCACTCATTGCTGCTTTACTCCACCTGCCTGGGGCCCCACGTTCGTGTCAATCTTCTGAGTAGATTTTTGCCCACACCTTTCTCTATCAGAGTTCCCAGTGTCGCTCTGGGCCGGCTAAACTCAGTCGGCGACTGGGGAGGGCCGCGGCAGGGGACGGGAGTCTTGGTGGGGCGTCCGTCAACCACCCTCGTTCGGGTTGGGGGTTGAAACAGGGTTTTGAGTGTTTTGGAGAAATGTTTCCCTCTTTTAGGAAAGAGGGGCCGTGCTTTCGCACTGCCAAACAGGGTTGGTCGCGGCAAGAAGGGAACAGGAACCTTGCGGTGTTAGTCGTGAGAAAGAGCTTCGTGTCGGGACTAAGTCTTAGTCCTTGGGCACCGGGTGTCTTCCCGGGGTCCGGGTTGGTCGCGGAGCTCTGGTAAAGGCCTTCCCTGACCTTCCCAGAGGTCCTCTTTCGGTTCCGCACTGGATTGCGGCGGCTCGCGCTCTGGACTTTCCTAAGTCCTACTTGCCGGACACCAGCTGTCCTCCTGGGGTCCGGATCGGTCGCGGAGTCGCGGGAAAGGTTTTTCCACACCTTCCCAGATGTCCTTTCTCAATCCCGCACTGGATTGGTGCGCTGCGGCGGCCAGCACTCTGGACTTTCCTAAGTCCCACTTGCCGGGCACCAGCTGTCCTCCTGGGGTCCGGATCGGCCGCTGAGTTGCGGGAAAGGTCTTTCCACACCTTCCCAGATGTCCTTTCTCATCCCGCACTGGATTGGTGCGCTGCGGCGGCCAGCACTCTGGACTTTCCTAAGTCCCACTTGCCAGGCACCAGCTGTCCTCCTGGGGTCCGGATCGGCCGCTGAGTTGCGGGAAAGGTCTTTCCACACCTTCCCAGATGTCCTTTGTCGATCCCGCACTGGATTAGTGCGCTGCGGCGGCCAGCACTCTGGACTTTCCTAAGTCCCGCTTGCCGGGCACCTGCTGTCCTCCTGGGGTCCGGATCGGCCGCGGAGTTGCGGGAAGGTTTTCCACACCTTCCCAGATGTCCTTTCTCGATCCCGCACTGGATTAGTGCGCTGCGCCGGCCAGCACTCTGGACTTTCCTAAGTCCCACTTGCCGGCACCAGCTGTCCTCCTGGGGTCCGGATCGGCCGCGGAGTTGCGGGAAAGGTTTTTCCACACCTTCCCAGATGTCCTTTCTCGATCCCGCACTGGATTAGTGCGCTCTGCCGGCCAGCACTCTGGACTTTCCTAAGTCCCACTTGCCGGCACCAGCTGTCCTCCTGGGGTCCGGATCGGCCGCGGAGTTGCGGGAAAGGTTTTTCCACACCTTCCCAGATGTCCTCTTGCGCCTTGATGTCCCACTGGTGGTCTACCAATGGGGAGTCAGGTTTCGACCAAACCTGATGTGTCGCCGTTGGTCGAAACTGGTAGCCCATCGTCTAAACAGGTTAAATGTCGTTCAACACTTGCGCCAAACGAGTGTAGAGCAGTGAAGTTCACTGTGTTGAAGGCTAATCGTCTTTGGCCTCAACACAACTCCCGGTCGCTGAAGAAATCGGAGTTCACTTAGTACAAGGCGTACTGTGACGTTGCTAGCTGCTCGCTGCTTCCTTCTCACCTCTCTCGACCGCTCGACTTGGCTCTCCGAACTCGACTGCCTCCTGCTAGCCTTTCTCGAGCCTCCCTCAGTGACCGAGAGGGAGGGGAGAGAGGATGCGCAGTACCGCTGAGCGGTAGGCCAGTGGCTGGCTTGAACGTTGACCCCTCAGATTCTATGAAAGATAGCCGAGCGTCAAATGAATGAGCCCTAAATTCAATTCCTTTCTCTAGTTACGATATACCTCGTGACAATGGAGCTAGTGAATGATGAGAAGCGTTTGAGATTGCTTGACCAGTGTACAAAGATCGTATCATATTTGGCGAGAATATTTGTGCTGTTATGATGCATAAAGAGAAATAAACCAATCTATATAGGGTTATCAGTGCTTGACATCAGCAAAACCCTCATGTACGAATTCCATTATGACATCATGAAGCCCATCTACAAGGACCGTCTTCAACTCTTATATCAAGATACTGATAGCTTGTTCTACCTTGTCAAGACAGAGGACATGTACAAAGATATCATCAACAATCAGCAGCTTAAAGATACCTTTGACACTGCAGACCACCCATGCTACTTAGATGCAAACAAAATGGTGCTTGGCAAGTTTAAAGACGAATATGCTGGCCGAGCGCCACTTGAGTATGTAGGCCTATGATCAAAGCTATATGCCTGTAGGTGTTACAATAGTGATCCTAATCAGTTGACAAGTGGATTGATAAAAAAAGCTAAAGGAGTACGGAGACCAATACTTGGGCGAGAACTCTCAAAAATGCATCCAGATGCTGAACGTTACATAGTCTTTCAAGACTATCTAGATTGTCTATATGGTGATGAGGATATCTATAGAGAACAAGTGATGTTTGGCACTAGGAAACATCAAATCATGACTCAAGTCATGAGAAAGAAGGCACTGAGCAAAGCTGATGAGAAGAGGCATATTCTAGATGATGGAATTACAACTCTTGCACATGGACATATACCCAGGTGTTGCTCCTGGATGACTTCGCTCAGTCGTAATGTGGGCGGGGAAAGGAGGCAAGTCGAAGTTCTTCTTCCTTCTTCTTTGATCCTCAGCTGGCGTGAACAGCACCTCCTGGTGCTTCTGACGGCGTGAAGGTCGCTCTCTTCTCTGATGACACCACTTTGATGTAATTTTGTATCGGCCTTACGGCCTCGGTTCCGCTCCAGTGGAGTAGGAAAAGGAAGGACAGAAAGGATAGGGACGGCAGACAACGGTCCGCTGTGCCCTGGGGAGAAGGAAGAATAGGGACGGCAGACAACGGTCCGCTGTGCCCTGGGGAGAAGGAAGAATAGGGACGGCAGACAACGGTCCGCTGTGCCCTGAGGGGATGGAAAGAATAGGGACGGCAGACAACGGTCCGCTGTGCCCTGGGGAGAAGGAAGAATAGGGATGGCAGACAATGGTCCGCTGTGCCCTGGGGAAATGGGAGGACAGGGACGGCAGACAACGGTCCGCTGTGCCCTAGGGAGATGGGAGGACAGGGACGGCAGACAACGGTCCGCTGTGCCCTGGGGGAATGGGAGGTCAGGGACGGCAGACAACGGTCCGCTGTGCCCTAGGGTGATTGGAGGTCAGGGACGCAGACAACGGTCCGCTGTGCCCTGGGGAAATGGGAGGACAGGGACGGCAGACAACGGTCCGCTGTGCCCTAGGGTGATGGGAGGTCAGGGACGGCAGACAACGGTCCGCTGTGCCCTGGGGAAATGGGAGGACAGGGACGGCAGACAACGGTCCGCTGTGCCCTAGGTAGATGGGAGGACAGGGACGGCAGACAACGGTCCGCTGTGCCCTAGGTAGATGGGAGGACAGGGACGGCAGACAACGGTCCGCTGTGCCCTAGGTAGATGGGAGGACAGGGACGGCAGACAACGGTCCGCTGTGCCCTAGGTAGATGGGAGGACAGGGACGGCAGACAACGGTCCGCTGTGCCCTAGGGAGATGGAAGGTAAGGGACGTACGGCAGCCAACGGGCCGCTGTACCAGGGCAGGAGGTCGGGGACGTACGGCAGCCAACGGGCCGCTGTACCAGGAGCAGGAGGTTTGTGAGCGGAATGCTGTGGTCTGGGGCTCGTCCGGTCTTTAAATACTCCCCCAAAGTGGAGGGGATGGAGTTGTGCCGCCGCCAGAGGCGGTGGAAATCGTCTTGATGCGCGGAAGATGATGCGCCATCGGTACCTTCCTTATCTCCACGGTCGGCTAGCCTTGCTGATAGCCGAGCGTCTTTCAATAATATTATTATTATTTTCTCGTCACAATTTTACTTTGTGACACCCCACTCCTACTTGGGGGTGGGGGGGTTGTGTTTGGAGCCCTCTATGGCACCACCTTAAAAGGCGTGAGCCATCTAGGCATCACCTTAAGAGGTGTACACCTCCCAGGCATCACCTTTAGAGGTGTATGCCACTCACTATGATACACCAGGTACATATTTACATCGTCCATCTGGAAATTGGACTTTCATGCGTGGCTTGCCAGCCCATTTACGCTTACCAGGTGTTGAGACTCGGTGACACAACACTGGATCCTTATTCCTTGAGAGTCCTGGTCTGGGATCCTGGGACTGTGAGACTACTTCCGTGATGGTCAAAGACTGTGTTGGCTCTTCTACAACCATATCAATGGGGGGTGGTACTAACTTTTCCACATCACTCTCGGAGCTACCACTTGTATTGGTTGCTGGGGCATGAATCATGGCCTGCCGTTCATACTCAGTCATCTCATCCCTGTGATCCATCACAATGTTGCCCCAGGATTCTTGCCTTGGAATATATGACATCTCTGCCTTTCTATCAATCAAGGCATTGGGTTCGACTCTATTCAAACCAAACTGCATGAATATCCTTTTGTCGCGATCCTTGTTGTCCTGAGATTCGGATTGTACAGCTGATATTGTTGGGACTGCTGTTGTCTTAGTCCCCAATAAGAGAGATCGAGACATTATTAGCGGACTTGTAGGATTCAGTTGGGGAGGATCCCACTCTACCTCTCTCGTGAATGTGTGAATATTCACCCTGTTTCCACGCATAAATTCCATGCCTAATAGCAACTCTTGTCCAAGTCCATCCAGTATAGACGCCACTAGTGGAACTGTGATTTGTCCTATAGTGACATTAGTTGTCAGCTTCCCATTTAATGGGGTAGATCGTCCATCAGCTAATATGGCGTGGTGATGAGTTGGTACCTTCCTTATCATCCCTATTTCTTGAAGGACTTTATACACCTCATTACTCATATAATTAGCTTCGGCACCGGTATCCAGCAATGCCTGACACTTCTTACCACCGATTGTCACGGTAATAAATATTCTGTTGTCCCTTGATGACTCTTCAATTACAGGAATCCTCTGTGCCATTTGCATAACTGCTGTCTTGTTCAGAGTTTTATTCTCCTTTTGAATATCACAGACACATTTCAGTGCTCTCTTTCCGCACCTTTCACATGGTGGGATTTCGGGACAGCATGATCTCCAGTGCCCCGGTTTCTTGTATTGCCAACACACGGGTTCAGACTCGCTAAGAGAGGGTCTGTTACTTCTAGTGGTTATCACTGTCCCGACCTTCAGTCCTGTAATCTTTTTTGTGTCCTCAGTCTTGTGAACTCTCGAGTTCTGTCTATTCTGTTTCTCCTCTGCTTTGATTTGTTCATACTCTTTCGCGAATTTTTCTAACTCGTCGATACTATGAACATCCGATTGCTGAATATACAATTTGTACCGTGGTAGGAGATTCTTATACACTCTCTGTAATTTATTTTTGTCTGTGAAACCTCCTCGACGCCTCATGAGTGTCAGTACATCTTCGAGAAATTCGTCAAACAATTCACCTTCCCTTTGCTTCCTTGCCTGAATTAGATTCTCGAGGTCCTCCTCATAGGTAAGTGGGTAGTAGCGTGATCTGAAATCTGTCACAAAATTGTCCCATGATTTCCACTTGTCACGACGATTACGCATCCATAAAGTAGCTTTACCAACTAGTAATTCAGGAAGGGCAACTAGTAGTTGGTTGCCAGTAAGCCCATAGGCTTGTTGTAGCTCGTCTAGCCTTTCTAAGAAGCTGGGAGCATCTGATTGGCCGTTGAATGACAGTCTCCAGCTTCTTACTTTGTCACATACCGCCCCTGGGTCCATGAGGGGGTTTGTGTGAATGTTGGTTCCAACTTCAGCATGAGTACCTTTTGCGGGTCCAGATTCCTCACTGCTTCTGCTCACTATTCCAGGTCTTGGGCTGGGATAACGTACAGCCATCTTCTTATGTTGTTCTACTAACAACCTTCTCAACTCAGCAAGTGTTCCAGATGACACTATGCCCCAATCTTGTAGAAGATTGAATGCTTCATCCTTTTTCAATCTATAGATCCAGGAAACTCTGGGGTCGGCTATCACCTCGGGGTTTATGTCCTCGACCGACTGATCCTCTGTCAGCTCCTGGTGTTGAGCATCTGAATCAGACTCTCCCTGTTCACTCATGATTCTTACTTCGTTGCCTCATGCCCCAAGTGCGGGCGCCAATCTATCACGTACACCCTGAGTAGCTTCAGAGGTGGGTGATTGATACCCAGGTGTTGCTCCTGGATGACTTCGCTCAGTTGTAATGTGGGCGGGGAAAGGAGGCAAGTCGAAGTTCTTCTTCCTTCTTCTTTGATCCTCAGCTGGCGTGAACAGCACCTCCTGGTGCTTCTGACGGCGTGAAGGTCGCTCTCTTCTCTGATGACACCACTTTGATGTAATTTTGTATCAGCCTTACGGCCTCGGTAGATGGGAGGACAGGGACGGCAGACAACGGTCCGCTGTGCCCTAGGGAGATGGAAGGTAAGGGACGTACGGCAGCCAATGGGCCGCTGTACCAGGGCAGGAGGTCGGGGACGTACGGCAGCCAACGGGCCGCTGTACCAGGAGCAGGAAGGTTTGTGAGCGGAATGCTGTGGTCTGGGGCTCGTCCGGTCTTTAAATACTCCCCCAAAGTGGAGGGGATGGAGTTGTGCCGCCGCCAGAGGCGGTGGAAATCGTCTTGATGCGCGGAAGATGATGCGCCATCGGTACCTTCCTTATCTCCGCGGTCGGCTAGCCTTGCTGATAGCCGAGCGTCTTTCAATAATATTATTTATTATTTTCTTGTCACAATTTTACTTTGTGACATACAAGATCCCCACTCCAGCACACAGGGATGAGGAGAAGGATGAGGAGGCAGAGGAGGAGGAGGAGGAGGAGGAGGAGGAGGAGGAGGAGGAGGAGGAGGAGGAGGAGGATTATGATGTGGAGGAAGAGATGATTGACTCTCAAGAAATTCCCAAGGTTCAGGCAGCTAGCAGTACTACAACAGCTAAACGGCTGCATTCCTCATCACATGATGAGCTCATTGATAAAGTCAATGAGTCAGGAAGCAGTACTATCCCTGCTAAACGGTCATGTCCCTTATCAAATGATGAGCTTGCTGACATGATCAACGACTATAAAATAGATGGTGATGCATCCCAGTAATGCATTCTGAAAAAATTGATTGGAGACTGAGTGGGAGGATGATATCATTTCTAGGAATAGATGATGATGTCATTTCATGTGTTAGGATAGTATAAAAGGAGGAAGCAATGCACATTCTCATCACTCTGCATTCAACATGCATGCTAGCAACATTCAAGTCGTGCTCTGCCTCATGCTGGCTCTTGGAGCCTATTCACTGGATCCAAAGTATAGGAGTGAAGACTTTCTAGCACCAAGGAGAATGGACTGGATACATACAACATTTTCCACATCAGGCAATGTCTGATGTCATCCAGCAAGTTCAAAACCACAACCTTGCAACAATGTACAATGATGTCAGCAACTGGTACTTAAAAATCGCAGGAGAGCATGAAGTGGGGAAGGAACTGTGTCACAAAATCCACTGCGCATATGATCTGCGCAACTGTCTCCACCCATCATTCACATCGCTGGATTTCCTTGAAGCAGTTATTACAAAGTCAGTCGAGGTGTGCTCATCCTACTGTCAACATGGGCTGTCAACAACATCTACATCCAGTACTTTAATCAGCAATGGCGCCAGCAGACCCTGAATGACCATGTCCTTGCGGTGATTGCATTTTTGTCATGAGTGCAAGGTGGAGTGTTGAGCCACTATTCAACATTGGAGAAGGATATCATGATCCTTTTGGAACTTTCGAGAATTTTGCTGATGTGATTTCTTCCACATTCCCAACAGCTACACTTCATCCTTGTCACAATAGACAGATGATGATTCTGAACTTTCCTTATAGCTGTGCATTTTGTGAAATGTGTACTAATCTAGGACCATTATATGACTATGTGCTGTTAAACCTTGATGATTGAGATGTTATTTATATATATGTCTGATAATATTCTCTGTTTCCAATGTGCACTAGAGTATGACTACAATATGATCATATCAAATCAACTGTCTCTTATTGCTCAAACCTCTGAATCATGTAGAAGTAAGAGTACAAGGCATGATACATCTCACATCCTGCACTATCAAAAATTGGCATCAACTCCTATAGTAAATTTCTCTTGGAAACATGTATGGATAGTCATATAGTGCAGGGTGTGAGAAGCACCTTGAGACTAGTGCTTGGTTTAAGTTGTTTCTTATATATACTGTAAAAGTATAAGGTGTGAGATGAAGCTGGTTGCATAACGTCTTGAAGTAGCAGAAAAAATGATTTTTTTTTTTTGCCTGGAAGAGCTTCATCTCACACCCTACACTATCAAAGTGTAGAGGTTATGAAAAGAAAAAGTTGAATAGATAGAATAATTATTTTTTATTATATTGATTAAAATAGAATTATGATTATATAAAATATAAACAAAAATATATATATATGAATATAAAAAATAAGTGATTAAAATAGAATTATGTTTATATAATATATATGAATATATAGGCAATATATAATATGAAATAGGCAATATATAAATATGAATATATGGGCAATGAGGATGTCCATCTATTCTTCAGGCTCTCGCTCCTCCCGCAACCAGCGAAGAATCTTCATTGCAAATGCCCTGTTTACTCTTAACCTGTGCTGCCTTGCGGCCTGCATGAGGTGTAGAGCCAATTCTCGAGAGAGCAATGGGTGATTTTGCAATCTCTCTTGGAATCTTCCGTCCCAGCCATTAAGATTACCCTCCAGCCTATCTAAGACAGGTGTGAGGCGTGGGGCTAAAAACTCTCGCCTTCCTGCAATATGCAGAAATGCGACTATAAATTGAAAATCCCCCAATGCCTCCCTCTCTAGAGAATTTCCTGCCGGGTAATCATTTAACCTATTGGCTAACCAACCCATCCTATCCACGACAGAGACGTCAGCAGCCCTAATTACTCTCTCAATAATCTCTCTCACCCCCATGACGTTCCGCGGCAGCGCATGGTAGAGGTCATCCTCAACGCTTGCGACCAGTTGTTGGCGCCGTGCTGCACGAAGGGCAATTGCTGGTCGACCTCGACCAGCACCCCTGCCCTGAGGTGGACCCTCTATGGGAGGTCCAGCAGCCATGGCATTATACATCTCAAATTCACCATCATCATCAGCAGCATCAGCAGCATGTGGAGATGGTGGAGGCGGCTGCTGATTAGCAGGTGGTGATGGTGGAGGTGGTGATGGCTGAGGCGACGGTTCAGGTGATGGTGGAGGGGATGGTTGAGCAGCAGGCTGCGGTTGTTCATTGAAGAAGTTGTCCAAAAAGTCTTGGACTACCTCGACATCCACCACTTCCTGGGGGATTGGTGATGGTGGAGGTGGTGATGGCGGAGGGGATGGTTGAGCAGCAGGCTGCGGTTGATCATTGAAGAAGTTGTCCAAAAAGTTTTGGAAATCGGCAGCTACATCAACATCTGCCACTTCCTGGGGAATCTGAAACAATAAGAAAAAAAAACGGATAGTGTTGAGGGGTTCAAGATTAAACTCAGAGACTGGATAGTTGTGAGACCGTTCTATACATTGAATGAGTTTTTTATAACAGTATTGACTATATATATGTTTTTGAGTACCTACTGCAGGGTATTATCAGATTAACTTGTGTGTAATTGTTATTGGTCCAATTGAACACTTGATTATATGTTTTACACCTATATGTTGACTCATCCTCTGTCCACTGCTATGTGGATGTTTCAGGACATGGTAAAACTAACTTACTTACTAACTAACTAACTAACTGACACCCACCTGGATCGCAGGCTGCTCCTGGTTGAGTACAGGTACCTCCCAATCATCAATGATGATCGGCTCCGCAGGAGGTAACTCTTCCAACTGCAGCGGATGCACCCGCATTATAGGTGGGGCGTGCAGGCACTGCTCTCTCTCCAGATGTTGAAGGCATCGATGTCTCAGCAAGGATCGCTGGTTCGCAATCCAAGCCTCTTCGTTGAAGCTATCTTCTGAAGAGGATGAACTGCCATATTCATCAGCCATGGTTCGCGCGAATAGATACAGGCACAGAACAGAAAAACACGTACACACAGTCTCTGGCGGAGCTTCAGAGCAGAATGAAATAAAATGCAAAAAGTTGGCTAAAAGTTGGAGTCCCCACTCTAAAAAAGCCTGTTTGTGTGGGATACATCCTTTGGATAAGCAATCTTTTCCTCAAATTAATCAAACAGCAACCTTATATAGTCATCTTTTCCTGCTCGTTATCAAAACAACTAATAAATAAAACGACAACAGCAACAGGAAAAAGTTGCAATCTCCATACTCTTCCTTTTGCCCACAATAATAGTTGTAATCTTTATCCTTTTCCTTTTACCAGCAGGAAAAAGTTGATATATCCATCCTCTTCCTTTCATCTACAATAAATGTTGTAATCTTTATCAGTTTCCTTTTACCAGCAGGAAAAAGTTGATATCTCCATCCTCTTCCTTTTGTCTATGATAAAAGTTGTAATCTTTAGTCTTTTCCTTTTACCGGATATGGAGAATGTTTGGATTAGCATAATAGACTATTTAAAGTTGATGACATAGATTTTATCAGTCAGTATGGATAAGACTGTGATAGCGAGAGAGCTGCACAAGCAGGCTTGTAGGAGGTTTCCTACATGAATGGTTACTGTGAAAGGTCTTGATGATCTTTATCAGGCTGATCTTGTAGAGATGCTACCATATGCAAGACAGAACAAAGGCTATAGATATATTATTACAATAATCAATTGTCTTAGTAAGTTTGCTTTTGCTATACCAATAAAAAATAAGTCGGCTGATGAAGTGGTTAAGGCAATGCAGCCTATATATTTGAACAGAATCCCATGAAGAATTTGCAAACTGATGATGGAAAGGAATGGTTTAATAGCAAGTTTCAACAACTTGTGCAAAAGTATGGCATCAATCATTATTCAACTTTTTCTGATAAGAAAGCATCTATAGTTGAATGTTTCAATAGATCGCTCAAACATCTTATGTGGACAAAGTTCACTGAACAAGGAACCTATTTGTGGACAGGCATCCTAACCTCACTCTTGAAAGAGTACAATGAACAGGTCCATCGAACAACAGGTATGTGGCCAGTTGACATTAAGAGCAAGAAGCATGAGAGGCTGTTGCTTTCCAGGCTCAGCAAACAAAGGCAAGAATATAAGGAAAAGTTGGTCAGCAAACCTCAAAACAAGTTTTATCCAGGTCCCAGTCAGAGTATTGAGCCTGGTGATAAAGTGAGAACCAGCAAGTATAAAAAGACGTTTGACAAGGGATATCTAGCCAATTGGACTAATGAACTGTTCACAGTAAGACGTGTGCGACCTACAGTGCCTGTAACCTACGAATTGGAGGACTATAGAGGTGAACCCATTGAAGGAGGATTCTATTCTGAAGAAATTGTAAAGACAAAAGTGCCCAGTGTTTTCGAAATTGAAAAAGTGTTGAGGAAAAGAGGAAATAAACTGTTGGTATGCTGGAAAGGATATAGCTCCAGTCACAACTCATGGATTGATAAGAACGATCTTGTGTAAGATGAGACAGGTTGTGCAACAGAAAAACCAGTTTAGAGTTATCGATTTTGACAAAGTGATTAGGGGGTGTGGCTTGGTGGAAATGGATACAAAGAAAAAGCGTCATGGATCATTGTTCCCCAATCATATGAGATGTATTATATGTGGACCTTCTGGTTGCGGCAAAACCAACCTACTATTCAACATGCTTTTCGATGAGAAAGGAATTCACTTTTCAAACATCTACCTTTTTTCAAAGACTACATTCCAGTCCAAGTATGAGCTGCTCCGTACAATCATGCAAGGACTTGCAGGAAATGGAATAAAGTATGTCGAGTGTGATACAAGTAAAGAAATACCCAACCCGCATGAGCTGCCACCAAACTCAATAATTATTTTTGACGATGTGATTTGTGAGCAGCAGGATGCCATCAGGAAGTACTTTAGTGCAGGCCAACACAGTGACGTTGATGTGTTTTATCTAGCACAGACCTATAGCTGCATTCCAAAACAGCTGATTCATGACAA
Organism: Nilaparvata lugens; assembly: GCF_014356525.2. NCBI lineage: Eukaryota > Metazoa > Arthropoda > Insecta > Hemiptera > Delphacidae > Nilaparvata > Nilaparvata lugens. The sequence goes on from NW_024090522.1 coordinate 28,651, forward strand.
TGCAAACTTTCTAGTCATGTTTCAGCAGGATGAGCTAAACATGAAACACTTGTACCGAAATCATGTTGGTGCTGACATGACCTTTGATCAGTTCAAGGATATGTGTAACAAGGTTTTGTCAGTGGGGGGTACACACTCATTCCTAGTGATTGATCGGACATTGGACAGAAATGGAGGGCACTACAGGAATGGACTTGATACGTATTTAGTTGATGCATAGTGTTAGTTGAGCTTCAGTATGTGTTAGTACACTGAACAAGATGGACGTCTCCAGCAATAGACACCATCAAAAGACTGTGGAAGAGATTGCACCAACCATCAAGGCAATTGCAAAGTTGCGACGTAACATCAAAAGGAAACACAAGGAACTGACTCTTGGAAAACAACCGTACCAAGATTGAGTACGTCTACTACAATGATCCCACGAACTTGTGTAAGAGCACAAAAAGAGCTTCTAAAGTGACTACTATTTTATCTGGAGCTGTTGTTCCAATATTCCAAGAGCTTTACTAACTGGTATCACAGCAA
>NW_024090523.1:0-28735 GCF_014356525.2 Nilaparvata lugens
AACATTTCACTGGCTGATCCTAACTTTTTCAAGGCTAAAAACATTGATCTTCTTCTCGGCGCTGGCGTTTTTGCTTCAGTCTTGTCAGCAGGACAGATTGTCATTTCCAAAGATGCACCCATTCTCCAGAGCACAAGGTTGGGTTGGATTATTTTTGGCTCTTGTAAGGTACCCAGCTCATCTGTTCCAAATTCTCATGTATCCAATTTTTTGTCAACAGTTTCATCAAACACTCCTTGCCAACTTGAAAAATTCTGGGCTCTCGAAAGTGTAATTGCGGAGATTCCACCACCTGATGATATTGTTTTCTCAGAAAAGCATTATGAAGAGCACACTCATCGTCAGGAGGATGGTAGATTCATTGTATCACTCCCTAAAAAGGAATCATTTCATACTCTGGGTGAGTCCAAGTTTCAAGCACTTAAACGATTCAAATCTCTGGAACAAAGATTAGCAAGGAATAATGAATTGAAATCTCAATATGTGGCCTTCATGGAAGAATACAAGGAACTACAACACATGACTAAGGTTGATGAGCCCACAGAGAATCAAGCGGTGTACTACATCCCACATCACCCTGTCTTTAAACTTGATTCTACTACTACAAAACTTCGAGTAGTTTTTGATTGTTCTGCCAAAACTTCTACTGGAGTTTCCTTAAATGATGTTCTTCACATAGGGCATACTGTTCAGCCAGAGCTCTTTGAAACTGTTCTGCGCTTTCGTACTCATCTTATTGCCTTTGCAGCTGATATTGCAAAAATGTATAGGCAGATTCTCCTAGATCCAGCTGATCGTGATCTACACCGCATATTCTGGCGTGATGACATCAATAAACCAGTAGAACAATATCGCCTTAATACTGTGACTTATGGTTCTGGTCCTGCAGCATTCTTGGCAACGCGCACACTAATTCAACTTGCTGATATGGAAGCAAGGGATGATATCTCAGTGTCTCAAGTCATCAAAAACGACTTCTACGTGGATGATTTATTATCTGGCTGTAATACTCTTGAGCAGGCAGTTACTGTGTCAAAAAATTTGATCAGCACTCTTGAAAAGGGTGGTTTTCAACTTCGAAAATGGATGTCCAATTCTACAGATCTTCTCAGTACTATTCCATCACATCTTCTAGAGACATCATCTACTAAAGCAGTTGCCAACAGTAATGATACTGTTGCAAAGGCCCTAGGCCTTATTTGGAATTCCACTTCTGACATGCTATCAATTTCATCAAGTGTTGGAGAGATCTCACACAAAACAACTTTCACTAAACGGGAATTTCTTTCCTGCATTGCGTCAATATTTGATCCATTAGGTTTAATATCGCCTATTGTCATTGCTCCTAAAATTCTTTTCCAAGAATTATGGTTAGCCCGTATAGGCTGGGATGATTCATTACCCCCAGGTCTATTGAGTAAATGGTTGAAAATCCTTCAAGAGCTGCATTCTATCTCTAATATTAATATTCCACGTTGTGTAATCAGTGCTGATACTGATTCTACCTTTGAATTGCATGGCTTCTCTGACGCCAGCCTCAAGGCATATGGAGCTTGTATATATGTTCGTTCTGTATCAAGTAATGGAATAAAGGTCCACCTACTATGCTCAAAATCTCGTGTAGCACCTCTTAAGGCATTGTCCATTCCCAAACTGGAATTATGCGCTGCACATTTATTGTCTCGGCTAATCAACAAGGTATTGAATGCTATTAAGTTACCAATCTCCAATGTCTTCCTATGGTCTGACTCGCAAACTGTGTGTGATTGGATCAAAACACCTCCTGATAGGAAAAATGTCTTTTGTTCTACTCGTATTTTTGAAATTCAAGAGTCTACCTCATCATTTCATTGGAATCATGTTCGCACATCCAATAATCCTTCTGACCTCATCTCAAGAGGTTGCTCTCCACTTGAATTAATGAATTGCAAACTGTGGTGGTCAGGTCCATCATGGTTATCATCTTCAAGGGAGTCATGGGACTCATTTTCATCAAATGTATTATTGTCCGAATCTACTCGTGTTTCTTTAGTTATTAATTCTAATCAATCTGTATTGTCTAATTTATTTGTAAGGTGCTCTAATTATCATAAAATGGTTCGCTCTGCTGCATATGTATTACGCTATCTTCATAATTTGCAGCATCCTGATGATAGGAAAAATGAATTTTTATCAGTAGATGAAATCAACAATGCTGAAATTTGTTTAATCAAGGCTGTACAGGCTGATGCCTTTTCCTCTGATTTGAAGGAGCTGAATTCCAACAGTGAGCTTAGCCCAAACAGTACATTACATCCATTCACTCCTTTTATTGATAATCAGGGTGTGTTGAGGGTTGGAGGTCGTTGGAATTGACTAACTTACCTTATGACACAAAACATCAGATCATCTTACCCAATAAACATAAGTTCACATATGCATTGATTGTAGCATATCATCGTCGTTCAAGGCATGCTGGTGTCCAATCAACTATGGCTAGTCTTCGCCAAAGATACTGGATCATTTCTACTCGTCGAACCATCAAAAGAGTTCTCAAGACATGTAAAATGTGTTCCGATTTTCCACTATCAGATCTGAGCAAATAATGGGGCAACTCCCACATTTGCGCACAAAAATTGACTTCCCATTCTATACTTGTGGTATTGATTATGCAGGTCCTATCTCAATCCGTTTGGGAGGGCCTAAATCAAAAACTTTCAGCAAAGCTTACTTAGCTCTATTATATGTATGGTAACTCGAGCCATACATGTAGAAATTGTTTCTGAACTATCATCAAATGCATTCATTGCTGCATTGATTCGATTTGTAGCACGTCGTGGCATTCCGCATACCATTTCATCAGATAATGCTACCACGTTCCATGGTGCTAACAATGATTTGAAGGAATTATTCCAGCTATTGTCTTCATCAAAATTTCAGAATGATATTCATGGTGTTACATCTTCATTGAATATTCGGTGGTATTTTATCCCACCCCGAGCTCCACATTTCGGTGGAATTTGGGAAAATGCCATAAAAAATTTCAAGCACACATTGCGTAAGACTACATTCAAAAGGACATTGAATTTTGAAGAGTTATCTACATTTGCAGCACAAACTGAAGCTATTATGAATTCCAGACCTCTGGTACCTCTTACAGAGGATCACAATGATTTTTCTTACTTGTCTCCTGGGCATTTTTTGGTAGGTCGTCCATTAACTGCCTTACCATTCACTCAACCAGTCACCAAACATGTAGACCATGTTTCTCGTTGGCGCCACCTAGCAGCTACAACACAATTGTTTTGGAATAGGTGGTCCCAGGAATACCTAATTACTCTGCAGAAAAAACAGAAATGGACCTCCTCCTCAGAAAATGTCAAGGTCAATACCATTGTAATTTTGAAAGATCTTGGCACACCACCATCAGTTTGGAGGTTGGCCAGGATCCTTGAGGTACATCCTGGTGCGGATAATAAAGTCTGAGTTGTCACACTTCTCACACCTACAGGCATCTTAACACGTGCTATTTCTAGTATTGTACCTTTGCCTCATGATAATGAGATTGAAAATGTATCTACTCACTAATTTTATTATTGGTTTAATTTACTCTTAGGTTTATGTATTGTTGTAGTCATTTATCATTTTTCTAATGGGCCCGGCATTGGTACTTGTCTTGTTTGGTTCTATGGGTGTGAAACATGGATAACTATGACAACCTATTGTAATGTTTTCAATCATTCAGTTCAGTATTTGAATTTTCAATCATGAATGTTGTCAGAACATAATCTTTTCTTGTTCATGATGCAACTTACTATTGCAGAATCACTTAACATATTAAAATATTGGTTACTTGGTAAAATATTGTACATCACTTGCTTAGGCTAGTTTTTTGATCATCACAATTTATTATTGACTTAGGATTTTAAAACAAACAAGCAATTTTTATTGCATCAAATATATTTGGTTCAATTACAATATTTTGTAATCTACAAATTCTAGAAATATTAAATTCATCACATTTTAAATTCAATTTCAGTAGGCTATTTTTCAAGCTCATTATTGTATTGTAATCTTATGATTAGTATTCAGGTTATTTGTAAGTGTGAATTACCATAGATTCAGTGCATCTTAACTGAATTGTCTCTACTAAACTTCGATGTTTATCAATTATAAATTTTCCATATTAAACCTCAATGGTTATTGATTTTGAACTGCCTCTAATGATTCTTGATGTTTATCAGTTATCTTGATTGTTTGTTTCTCCATTTAAATTTTTATGTTTACTGATCTTAACAATTTGTTATCAACCTTTAATTCTGTATGATTATTGAGCTACTTGTATTCACTATCAAAAATTATTGTTCTGCCATTTCTATTTCAATACATTTATATATTGCTCACTTGGTATTTTTTCTCCAAGAACCTATTCATGTTAGTAATAATTTTTCCGTCTTTTATGAAACAAGACGGTGGTCCTCCTTATTAAAATTATGTTGTATCTGGGTCAATGACCAATAAGCAAAATATTTACATCACATTGACCAGCCGCTCTATACTGATCCACTAGCTACCAGAATTTGGACTCAGAAACAATAAGTCCAATTTCTACTTCAAAACCAATGACTAAACTAGAAATTTTAAATTTTGATATATCAAAAACATTATAAAAATATTATTGTTGTTTGTTGTTATCCTGTTTTTATTATTGTTGATTTGTTATAACTATTATTATTGTTAGTGTGTTAAAAAACGTTACCACGCACTTATTCATGTATAGATGAATGAAGAATTTTATAAATTGTAAATGTATGTGACCTTGTTATACTATTTGTTTTGTAATGACAATAAACAATTTTGATTTGATCATCTATTATAATAAATATTTTTTCACTAAGTTTTTCTTGATATTTCCTCAACTTTTATCCATTCTAATGAATATTATTTGTGTTAATATTGAAGGTGGAGCCGCTATCCCCAGATGTAATGGAGGTAGTGAGGTATTATCTGAAGAAGATGCAGGCCGGAAGAAATCCCATTGACAAATTGGACTACTTCCTAAACGCAATCACTGTCGTTGTCAAATCTGTAAGTATAAAATGAACTAAACACTTCACCACTGATGTCAGCGTTATTATTACTTCTCTAGTATTTTAATATTAGAACTTATCCATTCATTAATTTTTCAGAAGTTATTCTATTTGGATTAAAAATTATGTTTGAGTAGTTCCTATCAATTTATTATTAACTATTAGGTAACCCTTGCTCTGCAAGGGACTAATTAATAACTTGACGAATTGAAAACTAGAAGAATTGAAATAGGCCTACAACTATCCTCGGTTAATCAAGAAACTAACTATATGCGAAATTTCAAGTTAATCAGTCCAGTAGTTCAGACGTTATGATGCATCAAACATAATTTACCTATCCCGTTTGTGTATATAAGCCAATTCTTTCCTTTATTATAGTATAGATTATGATTTTTTTGAGGAAGAAGATGATAAGGAAGGCGAAAAAGGAGAAAAATACCTTATCCGTATTTTTTTAAAGAAGAATACCATATCTGTATTTTTGGAAAAGAAAAATATATTGGAACGTATCTATATTTTTTTGGAGGATACATTTCAAAATTTCTGTAATTTTTGCAGGCAATTTCGAGTGAAACGCTTGAACCAGCCGCCATCTATACTGACCAACTGGTGCCTCTGCTAGTGTGGATGCTGGTGCACTGTGGCGTGATGACCGCCGAAATGGAGGTTCACTTCATCCAGAGTCTGGTGCATCCATGTTTTGTGGCCGGCGAGGCCAACTTCTACCTCAAGTCGCTGCACAAGGCGGTTGACGTCATCAAGCATCCACAGCACCTGCTTGAGAACTACAAGACCAGGCCGAAACATGTGGTGGGTGGATACTTTTTGAATGCACCTTGTATTACTTAATCTATTCGATGTTTTAGTTGAACAAAAATGGGTTTCAAGCAACTTCATTTAGGTGGAATCATGAAGTAGAGGTGGGATTTTTCCTAAACGTTTCTTGTGCTGAAGATTTCAATTTATTTTCAATTTTCAATTTATTCACAACACACAAAAATACAATGAGAATAAGCAATAAGCAATAAAACAATTACAATAGAAGTAACAATGCAAATAACACATTAAAAAAATATTTCTGAAAAGATATGGTGTGCTGGAAGAAAGAGGGGGGAAATACCTTGCCAACTATGGTTTCTCATGTAATAGGCAGGTAAGGTATAACAGAAAGGGAAAAGATGTTACAGAGAAGTAGGTGGTAGATAGGTGATAGATTGTATTGGTATCATGCTATGTATAATCATAGAGAAAACATAGCATAGCAAACACTTATATGCTATCCGACTGAGTAACTGTCAATGTTGTAGAACCGTTCCATAACGAAATAAAAACACTATGTTGTCAAATTCTACACAGCTACTGTGTGCATCCAAGCTACTGTGACACCAAGTTAAAGATTGAAATGCATTTATCGCGGAAAAATTGATTGGGCACTGCTACTTCAATCAGAGCTATTCCTGGGAATATTATATTACTAGCCGTCAGCTACTGTGTAGAATCTGACGACATATGTGTGTTTTTATTTCACTTAGCCTATGCTATCTTTACTCTATGGTATAATGCATTACTTTGATGTGATACAAATTCAAGCTGAATTCCTATATATCAGAATCAGAGACCGTGTCCAGTTCAGTGGGAATATTCTTCCCTAGGGACTATGAAACTATTAATGGGACTATATTAATATTCACTTTATCGAGTTGAGTGGGAATAATCCAAACTCCAGATAATAATATTTCCACTCTGTACCAGAAACAGACACTGATATACTGATATGATACACTGATATATGTTTTTTTTTTTTTAGATTACGTCCTAAAGACTCCAGTCATGGAGTATAAGACAAGTCATGTTATTACATAATAATTCTAACACTAAGTAGTTCAACCTAGTTTAGGTTTGAAAGGAATTCTTGTACACTATAAAAAGCTCTATCAACTAAATATTTTTTCATTTGTTTTTTGAAAATCTTCAAATCATCATTACTTTTCAAGATTTGAGGTAGCTTGTTATAAAATTTCCTACCAATATAATCTGATTTTTGTTCAAATAACCTACTATTGTGACCCATTATATGATAATCTGCTCTGTTTCGCGTATTATACTCATGAACATCTGAATTCTGGATCACACCACTCGTTTTCACATGCATTACAACTTCATATACATACAAAGATGGCACAGTTAATAGACCAAGCTTTTTAAATAAAGGCCTACAAGAGTCTAACCTATTCACTTTCTCTATACATCTGAGTGCCTTCTTTTGAATCTTAAACACTCTGTCCATATTTTGTTGAGATGAATTACCCCATACTAAAATAGCATACCTAATATGAGATAGTATAAGTCCATGGTAAGCAGTTAACAGTAGTTTTTTATCATTCAGCCTAGCAAGCTGCCGCAGGACAAATACCCCAGATGATATCTCATTACATATCCTTTCAATGTAAGGATGCCATGTTAATTTCCTGTCCAATAAAATTCCCAAGAATGCTACTTTCTCTTCTTGGTCTAATTCATTTTCCTCTACAAACACATTTATTTCTCTATCCTCTACTGAATTATATTTACTTTTGAATTGTAGGAATTGACATTTCTTACTATTTATTGTTAATTGCCTTTGCTTCAAGAATTGGACAATTGACTGTACTCCTATTTAATTCAATATTTCAACTTTAGAATGTTAATATTATTTACTAGCAGGTGACCCGTGCTCCGCAAGGGTCTAATTAAAAACTTGACAACTGTGAAACTTGACCTACTGAAATCTTGAAGAATTTGAAGTAGGCCTATAACCATCCTTGGTGAATTAAGAATCAATATTAAAAATTTCAAGTTAATCAGTTGAGTAGTTGAGACGTGACGATGCGTCATTCATGAATTTCCTATTCCGTATGTGTATGAGCCAATCCTTTTTTATTATATTATATAGATAAATAGATTATTTGAATTCGAATTTGTGTTATTTTGTAGTGGCGCACAGGTGGAGATTACTTAGACCCAAGCAAAGAGCTGATAAATTATTTTATTCAAAATTCTACTCCAAATCATCTTATTCAATTCAATTCAATTTAATTCATCCTATTCAAAAACTTTATACATTACATAGTAGGCCTATGTAAAAACAAAGTAAAGACGATACATTAGTTTGTAACATTAATATGAAAAACAAGTAAAAAGTAAATGAATAACTCCATGCTTGGACGACAAGTCCGTGTGCATGGAGGAGTCTTCTGACAATCAATAAGAAAAATGATAACTATACTTTAATGACACTAGATACAATAAAAAATCTAGTAACTAAAAACTTAATAATAGAATAAGAAATTGAAAATTATAAGCAAAAAATAATAGGGTTCAAATAAGTGACGAACTAAAAAAAAATTATTAAATTAATCTGCTAACTTTAAATAACTTTTAAGCAATAAAAATGTTTGCTAACAATATTGATAACTTTAAATTATTCTATTCAATATTCAACTTACAATTTTCTAATTCAATATTAATCTTCAAATTTGTGTTACTTTGTAGTGGCGCACAGGCAGTGGTTACTTCGACCCCAGCAAAGAGCTGAAGGTGATAGTGCCGGACCCCGCGACAGGGGTGCCCTACTCAGCCACCCTCATCAAGCACAGTCCTCACATCACCGCTTCAGCCATCTGCAACACCATGGCGAGGAAACTCAGGATGGGCAATCCAGAGCTGTGTTCTTTGTACAAACTAGTCAATGGTGAAGGTCAGTAAACAGCCTAATGTGTCATCTAATTAAACTTTGAAATACATAACTAAACTAACTAAATAATTAAATAAAAAGTATCCCTATGAATAATTTCAAGTATTAATGAGAATAAATTGGAATAATAGGTACACAATATGAACTATTCAATGAGAATGAAAATTACCAACAGCAAAACCAATACTTGATCGCTATACCTACATCTATTTTAATTTGAAACTAAATTAGGAAATTGAAGCAGTTTTGGGCAATAGCCTGTTTTTTCTTTTCCGATCATTGTATTATTTTTGCTAACCTAATAAATAAATAAATATATATTAAGCAATTAAACATTCTAATAGGAAATCGAGAGCTGTGTTCCTTGTACTAACTAGTCAATGGAAAACTATAATGGACAACTATGTCGTGTAGTGATTTATCATTACAAATCACAAAGTATTATTAGCTGTCAACTAGATTATTACTAGTAGTTCTGTGAACAGTAGACCTCACGCAGTATTCTCATCCACAAGTACCTGATTGAAACTATAGACCTTATGGAAATACAGCAATAGACTACTGGCTTCTCCACACATCTGTGTAATCACTTGTCGACTTGTCTGATTTTTACTCTAATATTGGCATATGAAGGAGGCTCCTTTTTCCTTTTATATTATCCTTGAAATGCAAAAATTTCCAAAAACCTTGTATATACGTCGACGCGCAATTAAAAAAGGAACATACCTGTCAAATTTCATGAAAATCTATTACACCGCGTTTCGCCGTGAATGCGCTACATATAAACATTTAAACATTAAGAGAAATGCCAAACCGTCGACTTGGATCTTAGACCTCACTTTGCTCGGTCAATTATTGCTTGCAATTAATATAGGCTAACTTGATGCTAATCCTACTTCAATATTTGACTTCCCACTGCTTTCAATAAAATAGCAGCCTTTATAGACTGCAAAATATCAGCCGCTATTGAAATAGCAAAATATCAGCGGTATTTTTCGCGAGCTCTTCAGCCCCTGGGTTCACTAGTTTTATTACTAGTTTACCATACGGTATGGATTCGGTACGTTTAATCATAATTTCAATTTTTTCAACTCTTGTCAATTACTGGTATATGTCTCAACAATTTCCTACCTATTTATTTCTACCAATTTCCACACCCGAATAATATATATCCGTATATAGCCACGAGTCACCTTATATATTATCCCCTATATAATTATAGAGCTAATTAACCGAGCGAAGAGCGGTCTAAGATTCAAGTCGACGGTTTGTAATTTCTCTTAATGTTTAAATGTTTGAATGTTTAAATGTTTATATGTTGCGCATTTACGGCGAAACGCGGTAATAGATTTTCATGAAATTCGACAGGTATGTTCCTTTTTTAATTGAGCTTTGACGTATATACAAGGTTTTTGGAAATTTTGCATTTCAAGGATAATATAGAAGGAAAAAGGAGCCTCCTTCATACGCCAATATTAGAGTAAAAATCAGACTATAGAATTATTCATCATAAATCAGCTGACAAGTGATTACACAGATGTGTGGAGAAGCCAGTCTATTGCTGTATTGTATAAAAGGTCTATAGTTTCAATCAATTATTGGCCGGTTTCTGAGCTCGGGATTTAGCTGAGTTCTAGACTTTAAACAGCTGGAGACAGAAAATTGGCTTTCCGAAACGGGGCGTAGTCGCAGTAGAACGACCAACGATTTTTAAATTAAATTTCGAAAAAAACTTGAAAATTTAACACAAAAATAAAGATAAAATAGTGTAGAGTTTCAGCAATTTTGAATTATCAAGGAATGTTTCATTTCGTCAAGGAAAAACGTTTTCAATTGAAGAAATATGAAAATAAAGATTATCATGAAAACTGCGACTACGTCTCGTTTCGGAAAATCAATTTTCTGACTTCAGCTGTTCAAAGTCTAGAAGTTGGCTAAATCCCGAGCTCGGAAACCGACCCTTAGTGAATAGTGGATATATGAAGGAGAAACAGAGCCTGGACTGATTTTCAAGTAAATTTGAAATTTCGGATAATTGTGTTATTTTCAGGACTCCGTCTTCCCCTAATCTTTCCTTGGATGATGCGGTGCAGTAGTTGGCTCCTAGTCCCCATGCAAATTGTTTGTCCAATTTATTTTGGATACCGTTTTCTACCTTCAACGTCAGATCCCCATGAAAACTCAACATATGAAGAGATCTCTTGACTATGCAACTTGACCTGTTTTTATGAATAAAATTATGTCTCATCTAGAATATGTAGGCCTACTCAATATGATCACATCCCTTCTAGCACTTCATTTTCAACGACCTGTTTTTATGATAAACCAACATGACTCATCCAGAATATGTATAAATTCAAATACCATGCCTTCACTCTCTGATCGTAATCCCAATTAATTATTTGAAGTGTTTGTGTAACAATCTAGGTGTACCGGGTTCAAACCCGGATTCGAACAAATGTTTTTAGCCAGGTCACTCAAGTGTTATCGAATGGGCACGTTGAACTGTCGGTCGTGGTCGAAGTAGGTATAACAGTCGTAATGGTTCTGCAAGAGCCATTTTCAAGTGTAATCACCTCATCATCTTTTACTTAAATTGAATAAATCCTATCCAGAATACCGCTAAAACAACAGAAAGTAAATACATCTTATTAGAAATAAATTTCTCTTTTGTATTATTAACATACACCAAATATACAAGGGTGTTTTTCTTCATTGATGAACCCGAAATATTTTCAAGAAAGGTGACTGGAAAATCTGTTGCTTAAGCCGCCATTTTGTGACACTGTTGAGTGGGAGGAGACTGTCCAGCTGGGCCAATGGCAGGCGTTCATGCCCTTGACCAATAGCAGTACTCGCCTACTAGTATAAATTCTGCTACTCTTGTATTTAGTTTTAGTTTATCAGAGATTGACAATGGTGTAATAACCGAAACCGGGTTTTTCAAGTATCAATAAATCTGTGTTTTTTGACAATTTCTTAGTCTTTTTCATGATTGTAATATGAATAATTACAGCAATATCAACTTCTCAACTACCTACACAAAAAGGGATTGGGAATAGTATATTTCGCACCTAGAGCAGAAAATGATATTTTTCCGGCTCGAAATCGGTTTTCAAGTCCGAGGCCGTAGGCCGAGGACTAGAAAAGATTGAGAGCCGGAAAAACATTTTTGCCCGTGGTGCGAACGCTATTTTTCGCCACACACAAAAATAAACAAAATATATATATATATATTTATAGTCTATACAGTATATGAGAATAGTTGTTTACTAAGCACTTCCAAAAGCAGAAGTGGAAGGTGATAGCTCTAGCAAATCTGAGGTAATCTGAATATCAGGAAATCGTACAAGTATTTTCATTTTTATTCTGATTTGTCTAAATAACCTAAAAGATGATGTTCAATTATGTGGGAGGTTGAGTTTATACTTTTTTATTCTTTCAAATGACAATAAGATGATATTATTATTATAAATGTTTTAATTATTGAATAATGAACACAAATAATGAAAAGTTTTTTGATCAGTTGTTTTTTGATCACCTTTCTTAATTCCATGTTAGCGGCTGGAAAGGGTAGACTACTCTTTAGGGCCTAGACCGGAAATAAACCTGTTCTGACGTCAGACGAGAGTCGAGAGTCGTCTGCAAACAATGTCTTTCAGATCTACGTAGGGACTGGAAAACAGCTGCTTTCTGTGCAGTGTGGCGAAAACATAATATTATCAGAAAAATTGTGAAGATGTGGTCCAGCCTACTGATGAGTTTTCAAATTCATGAATTTCTATAATTTCCTTACCGTGTATAAAATGTTGGAATTATTTCTTCAACAAATCTGTCTCTTTTTCAGTCACTCTTCTTGAGAGCGACGCGAAGGTTGTGGATCTTCTCAAAGAAGAATATGACAAAGGAAATATATGCTACTTTGTCTACATGTACGAGCATGGACAGATTACATGGCCTCTCAACTCAAAACCGTTATAAAGAAGTGATATTCTTCTCCTTGTACATAAAATAAATTATCCATTCATAATGTATGAATTAGAATTTAGAAATAATTTACTTTCATTTTATTCCTGTGTACAACACTTCTTGTTTGACAGAATCAATGTATTTGTTTCTTATTCAACTATTTTATTAACTGTTGTTCATAGCAGTTTGTCTCAATATAGCTTGATTTGCACAGTCATTTCGTTCAATATGATTTATTAATGTGTTGTTCAACCTTTCTCAATGAATAATTTAATTGGATGAGATACCAATACCATAGAGAAACAATAGCATAAGTAGATATCCCATGGTATAGGGCGTTTATGTCGCAACTTTTACTGTTATCTCAAGCCGATAGTTCATGTAGTTCTTTTCCATGCATCTGTGTGATGCTGGTAGTCTCTCAAATTGTGCCGTTCATACACTTTCACTCCAACAAAACAGTAAAAATTGACAATAATCGGCTTGAGATAACAGTAAAAGTTGCGACATAAACGCCCTATACCATGGGATATCTACTTATGCTATAGTTTCTCTATGCCAATACCTATATAATATAGTCGAAATCAAAGACCTTAAAGAGATATAGACCCACAATGCCTATGCCTTCCCAATGATAGCTCTTACACTTGAAATTGAAGGCCACCATTGGGATATTTTAGCACGAGATATTATATCTATATATTTGTAATATCATAGATTACAAAGGCATTGGTATGTAATAATCTTATAGGTTGCCCCCTCAATGGCCGATTTCAATTCCAAGTACGACACTAGCGCTGTTTGTGAGTCGATGCATCTTTAAGGTTTTTGGTCAAAATTTCACTTCAAAGCTTGTATAATATTTGTAATTGTATATACTGTAATTATAATATTTAAGCGCGGTTGCACAAAAGCCTGTTAGTGATTAAATAACAAGAAACAATCACAGAAGGCTTTTTTGAAAAGAAGGCTTCTCTGATTGGTTCTCGTGGCATTTAATTACGGTTAAAATTTAACAGGCTTTTATGAAACTGGGTCTCAATTTACTATAAAGAGATTCACTTCGAAGTGTCAGCATTGGTAAAATGAGAAGAGTTGGTTCTATTTATGAGGCAAGCTGACAGTTTGAAGTGAACTTACTATAGTGAGGTTCACGTTATAATGGTAGTGGAGAAAGATGGGAGAAAAACGTTGACGATCCTCTGTCTTGTCAATGCCTTCTATAGACGGTAGCTGATACTGGTTTATTGATGTAATATTAACGGTTCTTTCTCGTTTAAAATAATCAATTATATTTTATTGAGCAAGAAATTATAATTTTTCAATAATGAATTTTCATAATTAAGATGAAATATTTTTTAAATTAATTATTCAATCTACATTGTTAAAAGACGATTTGGCAACAGAGCAAAGCGAGAAAGAGATAGGTAGTGCTATCCGCTTTGCTGAATGGTAGACAAGGATAGCAATACCATTGCTAATCAAACACTACCAGAATAACGTGGACCTCATTATCGTCATAGAGAAACGATAGCATAGATATCCCATGGTATAGGGCGCAACTTTATGTCGCAACTTTTTCTGTTATCCCAAGCCGATAGTTCACGTAGTTCTTTTCTATGCAGCTGTGTGACGCTGGTAGTCTCTCAAATTGTGCTGTTCATACACTCTCACCCCAACAAAACAGTAAAAATTGACAATAATCGACAGTAATCAGCTTGAGATAACAGTAAAAGTAGCGACATAAATTCCCTATACCATGGGATATTTACTTACGCTATCGTATAATTCTGATTCCAATTTAATATGCTACAAATAAAATAATAAGATACTGGTTAATCCTTTAAAGTCTATGATATTATTGTACAATCTAGCCTATACATAAAATACTGGAGAAACATTTCCGTTCAAATCATTAGGGATGCATTTGACTGGAAATGATTTACTTTGTAAATGATAACGATTGACTATAAATTATAACAATAGACAATTTACAATACAAATTTGTTGAAGATGCTCTATTGAATTCATGGTAATAAAATACAGTATCTATATGATGGTATACAGTATAGTATGGTATTGCTAGAAAATTTCATACATTTACAACAAGGGGAAAAAAAGTGAAAGTATTATGAGAAAAGAACAGGAAATACAAAGAAAGAAGAAAAATATGATGATGATAAAAAGAGTCAAACACAAAAACTCAAATAAATGCTTAAATGCGGAAAAAAATACAGCATAGAATTTTATTGTATTCATTTGAAAAAGTGGGTAGCATTTAACTGCTATTTCTATCATTTTTTTAGTAATATATTGTATTTAGGCTATACAGTCTTTTTTATCTATCACAGTTTTCTATCTTGGTAAGTTCTAAGTTACATACCGTACGATATAGCACAAGTCTATTCTAAAAAAAAACCTTTAATACCGGTAAGTTAGGTACCTAGTTTTATCTGCTATTATGACAGCAATAATTTGAAATTACCTACTTAAGAAATCTTTTGATTTACCGTATAAGGAATGCTGACAGTTTGAAGTAAATTTTACTACAGAGTTCACCGGTATTGGGAGTTCATAAAATTCTATATTGAATGAAATTGATGCATTTCTCTGAATTTTTTCACTGTACCGTACAGTAATAGAATGTATTTAGGCTATCTATCAACCTTGGTAGGATATTACCGTACGTACTATTTGAATTACCGTACCGTATTAAAAATTTATTATAATTTCATTAATATTTTTCAGTTCTATCAGGTTCACTTATCATCCATTAGATACTATCAAGGTGTTGAATAATAATTGAAATGAGTAGACCTTGGTACAAAATTGATATTTTGGTTTTCATGAGATTTGAAACAACCGCTTCTTATGAGATTTTTCAAATAGTTTCAAAACCCACCGCTAGAATGCAGCTCTCTACCAAAATGAACCAGTATTGTTCCAAAATCCTCCACTAGAATGCGCGGCCTTTACGGTTGTCAGATTCCCTGCTCCCTTCTCCATCACTGAGAAATCCTGGCAGGTCCAATATTGTCTGCAGCAGCCATTTTGATTTTGCATCATTTGTGTTCTGCGTCATTCCAAGGAATGTGCGGTTTCACCTGTCTTGTATTGGTGCCGGTCGTTTATTTACCTTTGTAATTGTTTTCTGTTTAATTTCTTCGGTTTTTTAGTGTGCGGTTTTTGTGTGAAATGAGTGTCAAAATGGATTCTGATAAACATTTTGTGGTGACAAAAATTCTGAAATACTGATATTTGGTGAGTAGTTAGTTTGACACGTTTTTTAGCCTAGTCTATTCTGTAGTCTACATTTTGCTCAATCCAATAATAAAATTGACATAAATTTCAGTTCAAAATTTATCAAAATATGTATTATGTCCTCAAGTTCATCTAGGTCGTCTCTTAATTTTTTGAATTAGTCATGTTTATTGTCCAAAAGTTAGACTGTCAGAAGTTAGATTAATTCCAATTTGAACACAAGGACATTTTAATTAGTGTGCCTTACTTGACAGTCCTTCCCATTTGTACAACATCCTTTGATTAATTCACTTTCAACTTATTTGTTCTTTTTTGAAGTACTGAAATAATTTAAAAGTTATGAAAGTAGGTACGGTATCTTATTGTTGTCAAAGTTGTAGGTACATACCTACAGATTTTCGGAAGGTGAAGAGCAAGGATTAGTTCTGTTGTAGCCTAATATTGTAGATTTTAAACATATTTTAATATCTAGACATTTTTTTCTGTCATTTTTATAATATTGTGTAGCCAACTTATCAGTGTCTGTAATTTGTTTATTATTCTGCCTCGGCTTTTGAAACCCTTTAAGGGCTTTAAGTTAATGAACCAACCGAAGATGCAGATTTCTAATTTTATCTTTTCAATTTTTAGTCTTAATTTAATTCTATTAACTACATTTTTAATTCTTTAACTTTTCTCCTAGCACTATTAATTTTTTTATCGCGAAAGATGCTCGTATGACTGTATGAGTTTTTTGCTTGTGGTTGGGTAATGGAAAGTGTCAGGAAGAATTGATGAGATTATCAAATGTCCTTGTCATCTGCGGTACTCGAACCACGAACCAGGCGGTACTAGCAAACCGAAAGTTGTAAAGCTCCTTACCACTAGACCAACCCGGCCGGCTATTATCAGCTATTTGATACAAGACATTTAATATTTAATACAATTTATGGTTTTTAAAGCTTTGTAATAAATTCAATTATGATATTCCAATCTCTTCTATTCTCAGACAAAGTTGATTTACAGTAAGTTGGGTACTGCGAATTACAATTACTAATATTACAATATTGATATAGTAACTATATTTGAATGATTTACTAAGGTATATCAATATTGATTACTATATTTTTAGGCTATAATGATGTAGTAACTATGATGGAACTCCAGTTTGCAACTTTGAGTAGCCTACCTTAATAAAATAATTGAAAGACGAGTTGAACGAAAAGGTCGGCTCCAAACGATGAAAGAAAGACAAACCTTACTGTAACCAAAAATTTCTCCATCCCATTGTCCATAATGCTAAGTATTATTTATGATTTTAAGGCCAGTTTCTTATTTTTGTTCTTCACTTCTTTCAGAGTAGTAGTAAGTTAGTAGGTAATCGATTTTCTTAACTAACTCATTTATCGCAAATCATTTTTTACCCATAGTTTAAAATAATTATGGTCAATGATGACAATGAACTCTATTTTTTATAAGTAACGGAAGCTCTAATTGATTGGATTGGAAAAACTAGATTACACTACAAGCAAAAAAGGATTGTTGTTTCACTAGTACTTCCTCATTACTTTCCCATTGTTCATAACATACCAATTCATTATGTTAATTGAACGCAATAACCTTTTGGAAACTTCTCAATAATTTGTGGAAGGTTATCAAAGCTTGTAGGCTACTCTTTTGAACTACCCCAACCTTACATGTATTATGTATTGTTACTTTCCTTATTTGTTGCACATTGAAACCAATGTTTTCAATTCATATGATTAACTTACATTCTTATCAGTTTAATTTTAATTTGTGAACCAGTTATAATCGGTAATGGAAACTTTGCCCTCCCGGCTTATCAATGTTCTCAACGTTCATAGACTGTGCTCAAGGTTATTTAATTTATGTTTTGAAAATATTTGTGGTTTGTTCATCGGTCATCAATAAAGTCTGTAAGTCTACTTTATTACCATTTTTTATTTTCATAAGTCTCAATTTGTCATTGTGTATCTAGCCCACTACAATAATATATTCATTGTCACTATCACTGATAAATAAATAATGTTAAAAAGTTATCTAAATTTGGGAGAGAAATAGTACAATGAGAATCCTTAGTTTTTCTCTCCCAATCAGTGCTACTTTGTAAAAATTATAAATAAATAAAAAATAAATGAATAAAATATGGTACATGAAATGGCAAGTCATGGTGAAGAGATTATACAAGCCTTGTACTAGAGAAAACTTATACGAGATTATTACTATTTGTTGTATTCTATGCTTGTGCATAGAATACGACATATCGGGGCACCTAGCTTCGCTCGTTATTTTTATTTATTAATAAACAGAACACAATTCTCTAAAATGATTCTCTTACTTTGTGTGATATTGAATTAAATTGATATTATTTTTATTATTATGAATTAAATATTGATGTAAAACATCAAAGAGATTAGATTAGATTTCTTTATTAATGTATGTTACAATATTTACTGGCTTATACACTAATTTACATTAAATGACGATAATGCTAGTTATTCAACGAATTTTACAAAGTTTAAATAATTAATCAATGAGAATAAAGATTGAATGCAATTAGAATAACAATAATATAATAATGTGATGTAACTTCATAAATCGGCGGTGTTTCAACAAATAATTGTCGATTCTCTAAGAAGGATATAAAATCCTTCCCATTAACACACGACCGGGAGAGGGAGAGAGAGAGAGTGATTCAGGTTCAGAATCTGATTCTTTTATTCATGTGCTAAACAAAACTAAATTCAACTCATGATCTAGCGTTAAAAATAATTAAGATTAAGTCTAAAATACCATGATGAATCAGAGAGAGATTCTATTGATCAATTGTTACTATAGTGACGTCTACGTTATAATGGCAGAGTTCAATTAGCAATGGTATTGCTATCCTTGTCCATCATTCAACAAAGCGGATAGCGCTATCTCTTTCTTGCTTTGCTCTGTAGCCAGATCGTCTATTAACATTGTAGAATATTAACAAAATATTTCATCTCAATTATGAAAATTCATTATGAAATTATTGTAAAATATAATTAATTTCTTGCTTATTAAAATAATATCGGGGCACCGAGCTTCGCTCGTTATTTTTATTTATTTATATTTTACTGCTGGCTATACGTCAGCTTATGAATTTCGGGGATGCGATATTTTGATTTTCCACAGAATAACTCGCTACTTTTTACTATCCACAGACGACGAAAGTATCAGCTGTTTCAACCAAAGATGAATTATCCTTTCAATGTCGTTCAGCGAGTTTTCCCAAGGATGAGACCTAGTGCTATCGAATTTTTATATCATAAACCTACTGAGTTCCAAATTTCGTGAGAATCGTTCGAGCCGTTTTCGAGGTCCGTCGAACATAAATAACCAGATAACCAGATATTGCTCGCTTAATATAATAGGATTAGCATGACGTCAAAGGTTTCAACTATTTAACCACGAGTTGGAGTTGAAAATCATCTCGCTCCCGTCGCCGAATCGTAATGGTTTGCAAGATTAATCCAAGATTTTTGTGGTCTCAAGGACTAGTATTATGAATGAAATTCTTTCTTTGATATTTGTTTAAACATTTTTTGAGCTGACAATCGACAATGTAGCCTGACAAACTGGCATTTAAACGATTTTCTGATGACTAACTGATTTAAAATCATGTTTTAATTTTATTTTATGCAAACTTGACAACTTGTCAGTGGATATTTATGAACTACTTTTGAGTTAGGAATAAATTGAACCGCACCATAGTTGTGTAAAAGATGAAAACTAATTGTTGCCTGTCACTGTTCAACAGTCTTTACAACTCTGTTACAATATAGGCTTTTCTAGTACATTGTCTCAGTCTATTGAAACCTGTAGTATACAGGTGTTGAAATATTGTTGGAAAATTGATGTTTTTGTGTTGGAAATTAAGCTATTTATTTGTTGGTGTCAAGTCAAGTTGGTTTTTGATTTGTTTTTCAAATCACAGATTGGAGTTTTACTGTCATCTCATCTACCAAAGTCATTGTCATAAATTCATTTTCATGATTTCAATGAATGGGTGTGCTCTCTCATGTTTATTAGCATACAATAGTCATTAGTCATTTGATGCGACAGTGATTTTTCAAACAGCAGCTTATGAAGAATAGTTTTTCATTGATGATATGAAGTTGGGTTGAAATGTTAAGTACCTGGCAAATGTTGAGTTATAATTTTTTTTCTAAGAAGTTGGATTGTTGGTTTCCTTATTGGGTGTGGAGATCTGAGTGGATTATTCTTCTTCATAAAAATATGCATAAATCATCATGAGTATAATTTATTGTTTCTGATATTTTCCTTGCACTGTAAAAAACTATTTTTTCTTTCATCACTTTTTGCTTTTGGAAAAAAACGACTAGCAGTCAAATATTTTACAATAAATGAATAAATCACTCACTGGACAACGAGATCTTTCGGCAGTTCCGCCATATTCTTGGTTTTTCTTTCATTTACACTATACATTTATGAATCGAACTATATTTTCATACTAGCAGGTAACCCTTGCAAATGAAAACTTGACCTACTGAAATCTTGAAGAATTTAAAATAGGCCTATAACCATCCTTGGTAAATTAAGAATCTATATGCAAAGTTTCAAGTTAATCAGTCCAGTAGTTCAGATATGATGATGCGTCATTCGTGATTTTCCTATCCCATACATGTATAAGCCACGTATTTCCTTTATATTACTAGTAGTTCTGTGAACAGTAGACCTCACGCAGTATTCTCATCCTCAAGTACCTGATTGAAACCATAGACCTTATGGAAATACAGCAATAGAAGACTGGCTTCTCCACACATCTGTGTAATCACTTGTCAGCTGATTTATGATGAATAGTTATAGTCTGCTTTTTACTTTTCTTGCCCTATTACCATAGGTAAGGAAAGTATTGCTTTCAGTCCAGTAGTTAAGACGTGATGAAGCGTCATTTGTGAATTTTTTATCCCGTAGGTGTGTATAAGCCAGCTCTTTCATTTATTATATTATAGATGTAGTCTAGGAAATCATGAAAAAATCTTAGTAAATAAAAACAAACATTTTCATTGAATTGAGCAAGTAGTTAATTCGATTGACTGATATTTTATATGTAGCCTAATGTAGTATAATTCAGGTAGAATTCTTGGTAAATAAAAACCAAATATTTTCATAGAATTGAATGAGTAGTACCCTAACCATATCGTGATTTCATGCAAAATGTTTCTTTGTAAAAAACATGAAACAAACAATATTTCATAGAATGGACATGAACATAATTCAATGAATTCAGGTAAAACTATTAGTAAATAAAAAAGAGAACATTTTCATAGAATTGACTGAGTAGTTCCGAGAACATATTATCATGATTTCTGATTGGTTCTCGTGGAATTAATCACGATTAAAATTTAACCGGCTATTGTGCAACCGGGCCTTAAATAAAAAGCAAATATTTTCATAGAATTGGCTGAGTAGTCCTCTAAACATATCGTGATTTTATGCAAAATGTTTTTGTTAAAAATAACGAAAAAATTATTTCATAGAATTGACTAAGTAGTCACTTGGAACATATTTTCATAGAATTGACTGACTAGCCCCTTAAACATATCGTGATTTCATGCAAACATTTTTTGTTAAAAAGAACGAAAAAAAATTATTTCATAGAATTGACTGAGTAGTCACTTGAACATATTTTCATAGAATTGACTGACTAGCCCCTTAAACATATCGTGATTTTATGCAAACATTTTTTGTTAAAAAGAACGAAAAAAAATTATTTCATAGAATTGACTGAGTAGTCACTTGAACATATTTTCATAGAATTGACTGACTAGCCCCTTAAACATATCGTGATTTCATGCAAACATTTTTTGTTAGAAAGAACAAAAAAAAATTATTTCATAGAATTGACTGAGTAGTCACTTGAACATATTTTCATAGAATTGACTGACTAGCCTCGTAAACATATCGTGATTTTGAGCTGAATGTTTCTTTGTAAAAAAACAAGAAACAAAAAATATTTCATAGAATTGACTGATTAGTCACATGAACTTAATAATTATCAATGGAAAATTGTTGGTTGCTAAACAATTTACATATTAGTCTGAGTAGTCAAACATACATAATTTGCTACATGCTACATTGTAATTGGTGGAAAATTTCCAATTGAGTCTGAGCATGGCACACTCTTGTCAGCTTTGTTTGAATGCAAAGTATTGTTTGCTATTTGAAAGGTATGCTGCCAGTTATAAGTGAATCTAATCAGTGAAGATTCACTATCAAGTGTCAGTATTGAGTGAATGGAAGGTATTTGTGTTATTCTGGAACGTATGCTGTCAGTTGAAAGTGAATCTAATCAGTGAAGATTCACTCTAAAGTGTCAGTTTTGATTGAATGGGAGGTATTTGTGTAATTCGAAAGAGATGCTGATAGTTGGAAGTGAATTTCAGTATAGCGGGGTGCACTTTACGCTTGTCAGCACTTGTTAAGAGATTGAAGTGTTCGCATGTCAAACTGTCAATTATTTTAATTTGAGGGACCGGCTTTGCACTTGAAGACATCAATGGATACTCCAATTATTTCTAGCAGTCTGAATTTGGTCATTTTTTCCACTCATTCAAGTTCTACTTATTCTTCTTCTCTAGCATCCTATTTGTTACTTTCCTTGCCCTATTACCATAGGTAAGGAAAGTATTGCTTTCCGAAAAAAATTAAGGTACCCCAATTTCTAAATTTCTATACGTTTCAAGGTCCCCTGAGTCCAAAAAAGTGGTTTTTGGGTATTGGTAGCCTATGTATTGTGTGTGTGTGTGTGTGTGTGTGTGTGTGTGTGTGTGTGTGTGTGTGTGTGTGTGTGTGTATGAGTGTATGTGCGTATGTGCGTCTGTGTACACGATATCTCATCTCCCAATTAACGGAATGACTTGAAATTTGGAACTTAAGGTCCTTACAATATAAGGATCTGACACGAACAATTTCGATCAAATGCAATTCAAGATGGCGGCTGAAATGGCAAAAATGTTGTCAAAAACAGTGTTTTTCGCGATTTTCTCGGAAACGGCTCCAACGATTTTGATTAATTTCATACCTAAAATAGTCATTGATAAGCTCTATCAATTGACACGAGTCTCATATCTGTAAAAATTTCAGGAGCTCCGCCCCATCTATGCAAAGTTTGATTTTAGATCCCCAATTATCAGGCTTCATATACAATTTAAACAAAAATGTTGAGTGGAAAAAATTAAGCATGAAAATCTCTACAATTAATGTTCAGTAACATTTTCACCTAAAATTGAAAATAAGCACGAAATTCGAGAAAATGTTATTATTTCAATTGCAAACTGTTGGCAACTGTTGATTCTATTGAATGATTCACTATGAAGAGATAGCAGACCTCGTATGTCTCCAGCGTTATTGTCCTGTCACCAGCTGGCTCAGATCTTTGTTTATAAGTAGACTTGACATGCGCGTGCACTCTAAAACCAGATTTTTTTTTGCAGTGTTTTGTGTCTTAGTGTTCAATTTTGACATTTATTTCCTTTCTTCTTTGTACTTATTCTATAATGAGATTCATGATCTTCCCTTCATTCATCAGTAGAGAGTTACTGGCAAGGATATTCTGAGTATTCTCACCAAAGAATGAACATTGTTTGTCCAAAGCTCCGCCAATTTATGTAGATACAAAACAATATTATCTTGAAGGAATTTTAAATTTCATCCAATATGGAAATGCCGGTCTGCATTTTTGCCGCTAATATAGCTAAGCCGGTACCGGCGTTATTAAATATTATTATGATGCAATAGAGTAGTGGAACGACAAAACAAGGAGGCAAGTAGAAGGAGAGAGCGAATTCGAGAAATTGGCAGATTCCACTCGCTTATGACGTCATTCCGCTGCCATAAAGTACGTTCATGACAGCCAGCCCCTATTAGGGCAATGATGAGGTGTTTATAGTGTGTGGGACGAGTGTGGTAGTTGAAACGTTTTCTTCTTCTTCTTCTTCATCTTCTCCTCCTCCTCCACCCCTCTTTGTATTCTGTCCTGTCCTCTTCATATTCCAATAATGCCCAAGTGTTATATCATTAAGGTATGTTACTTCGAAAGGTCGCAAGGATAATTTAAAAAATCGTCACGTCTTGTTCATGTCAATATCTGAAGTGAAAAAGATAGCATGAGATGAGAATATTCAGTAAAAGACGAATAAGGAGAATGAGAAGAAGAAGAAAAAGAACAAGGGAACAAGAAGAAGAAGAAAAAGAAGAAGAAGAAGAAGAAGAAGAAGGGCATGGTAGAAGAAGAGGAAAAATCTGGTGTGGTACACTCACACAACTTTCCTTGCTCATATTTGAAACTACGATCAGACTTTTGTATATGTGTATATATATATATAATTGTTTTCAGAGTACTTTTTCCTTTGTGCAAATTGTGAAATTCTATTATTTTTTTAGTCGTCATTTTTTTAAAGTCGTCAAAACAGCTGTTCTACAGATGAAATATCTCGACTATGTGTTCTTTTTATGAACTGCTCTACCTACCTACCTCATGCACGAGAAGGAGGCTACAAAGTCCATTTCTCAAGGATGGGTGGACCCCCCATTAGTTTCCCAGAAAGGAGACTCATGCCAGTTAATAGAGCTGATAAATAACTATACAGATTATGAATTTGAAAAAAATCGATCAAGTTATTTTGAGAAAATCGTGAAAAACATGGTTTTCTAGTAATTATCCGCCATTTTTCTCAAGAATATAACGGAGCTCCTGCAATTTTCCCAGAAATGAGACTCATGTCAGTTGATAGGGCTCATAAATAGCTATCAATGGTATAAATTTGAAGAAAATCGTTAGAGCCGTTTTCGAGAAAATCGTGAAAAACATGGTTTTTTAGTCATTATCCGCCATTTTTTCCGCCATCTTGAATGGAATTTTATTAAATTTCTTATTGTCGGATCCTTATGGTATAAGGACCTTAAGTTTAAAATTTCACGTCAATCGGTTAATTAGGAATGGAGTTATCGTGTTCACAGACATACACATACACACACACACACACCACACCACACACACACACACACACACACACACACACCACACACACACACCACACACACACACACACACCACACACACACCACACACACACACACAACACACACACACCACACACACACACACACACCACACACACACCACACACACACACACACACACACACACACACACACACACACACACACACACACACACACACACACACACACACACACACACACACACACACACCACACACACACACACACACACACACACACACACACACACACACACACACACAGACCAACACCCAAAAATCATGTTTTTGGACTCAGGGGACCTTGAAACGTATAGAAAACTTGAAATTAGGGTACCTTAATTTTTTTTGGAAAGCAATACTTTCCTTACCCATGGTAATAGGGCAAGGAAAGTAAAAAGAACAAGAGGGCAAGAAGAAGAAGAAGAAGAAGGGCATGGTAGAAGAAGAGGAAAAATAGAACAGTGAGAAGATGAAGTATAGAAGACTAGTAAGAACGTTTTACTTTCAGTTACCATACCTCGAGTTTTAATAAATCTGTGGTTGTACAATATTTATTCAGTCTTTTTATTCAGTATGGATTATAATTATTGAACTATACATGATATGAAAAAAATGCAATTTAGAATTAGTCTACTACAAGATGATGTTGCTTTGTATCTACCTTAATTGAATGCATTTATTGCAATGTAATACATTGAATGTATCAATTTCAATTCAATTTATTAAAAACACACAAAACAAGACAAAACAAAATTACAAATAATTATGAAACAATAAAACACAATAAAATGTTACAAATATAAAAAACCATGGGCTTTTTGGTTGGGTGTGTTGGAGAAGAGAAAAAAGAGAGGAAGATACCTATCAATATCCATTCTTTGGAAAGAATACTCTGATCCAGTTTCACAAAAGCTTGTTTAATTTTAATCACAATTAAATTCCTCGAGAGCCAATCAGAGAAGATTTTTCCGAGAAGAAGGCTTCTCTGATTGGCTCTCGTGGCATTTAATCGTGATTATAAGTGAACATACTTTTGTGCAACCGGATGTCAGAGTATTCGTCCTGCTAACGAATAAATGAGAGGTAGATTAAATTAAGTAAACTGTAAAAGAAAAGTCTAATCATGAGAACAAGGGGTATATGATGACAAAGACAATTAGAAAGGAGGTAAAAAAATTTTCCCATTATATTCTCTTTTTATCAAAAATTTCCCTCAATGTTCCTTTTTTGTCAAAATTTTCCCTTTACGTGATTGAGCAGTAGGATAAAAAAGTGTCTGAAGAAGAGGAAAAATTGAAGAAAAACAGTGATGGAAAACTGAATAAGCTGGAGAAAGAAATCACGTTGGAGGAGAAAGAGGTGTATGTAGTTGCTAGTCAATAATAATGGTGTTTGAATTGCGTTTGATTCTATTGATTTTCAACTAGCAATAAATTGTTGATGTTGTGTCTGTTGTATTGTGCTTTAGTAGTACTTAAAGCTTAGCCTTCAACTTGGACTGTTATCGCGTTTGGGAATTTGCACTTGCTGCTGCTTTGCAGTCGTAAAAACTTTTCCAATCATTACAGCACCCATCAAACTTTGCTGGCTGTGTACCGTATTTTTACAATCAATCTTCTAAATACGTTGCATTCTACTTCTTATTTCTTCTTAGTTACTAATACTTCTTCTTCTGTTTCTTCTTCTCCTTTTTATTCTTCTGTTTCTTCTTCGTCTTCTTCATCGTCTTCTTCTTCATCTTCTTTGACTTCTTCGTCTACATCATCTTCTTTGTCGTCTTCTCCTTCTTTTCTTCTTCTTCCTTCTTCTCTTCTACTTCTTCTTCTTCTTCTTCTCCTACTCCTACTTCTTCATAATTATCTTCTTCTTCTACTTACTACTAGTTCTCGGTTTTGCTTTTTCTTTACTTATTGTACTAATTTTACTATTATTTCCACTTTTTTTCTCCCTCATCCTCCTTCATTCTCAACCTCCCTCCCCCCATTCTACTCCTCCAGTTCATTTTCCTTCAAGCTTCTCCTACATTCTTATTTTTCTCCTCTTCCTCCATCCTCTTCCCCCTTCTTTGAATTTGAAACTCATCTTTCTCCTCCCACTCTTTCTCCTTGTCTGCTTCCTCGGATATTTTATATCCTTCTAAAAGAATCAACAATTATTATTTGTTGAAACACCTCCGGTTTATGAAGTTACATCACATTATTATATTATCGTTATTCTAATTGCATTCTATATTAATTCTCATTGATTAATCTATATATATAAAAGCGAAATGGCACTCACTGACTGACTGACTGACTCACTGACTCATTGACTCACTCACTCGCAGAACTAAAAATCTACCGGACCAAAAACGTTCAAATTTGGTAGTTATGTTCAGTTGACCCTTTAGAGGCGCACTAAGAAATCTTTTGGCAATATTTCACTCTAAGGGTGGTTTTTAAGGGTTTAAAGTTCGTCTTTTAGCATGTATATTCTTCTTATTCTCTTAATTATAATTGAAAGAAGGCCATACCATATGTTAATATAGAACTATAATCTAGAGAGAGTACCTCTTCGAAACAGTTGTTAACTGGGAAATAAATAATATTAATAATTTTGTCAGGTTGGCATTAAGTTGAGTTGACTTTGTTAGGTTGGCACCAAGTTGAAGATTGAAATGCATTTATCGCGGAAAAATTGATTGGGCACTGCTACTTCAATCAGAGCTATTCCTGCGAATATTATATTACTAGCCGTCAGGCTCGCTTCGCTGGCCATATCCGTTTAGCCAGACGTTTAGTCTGGACCCCCGACTGGATCGTCCCAACATATGATGAAAATGCTCAAATGAAAAATGCAGGCGAGCGAAGCGAGCCTGCTGATTTCAATCTTGGACGATCCAGTAGGGGGTCCAGGGGGCGGAGCCCCCTGGCTAGACGGATATGGCGAGCGAAGCGAGTCTGAGGGCTAGTTATTATACTTTGTGAAATTCGTTGAATAACTAGCATTATCGTCATTTAATGTAAATCAGTGTATAAGCCAGTAAATATTGTAACATACATAAATAAAGAAATCTAATATATTCCTCCTCCTCCTTCTCTTTCTCTGCCTCCTCCTCCTCCTCCTCCTCCTCCTCCTCCTCTCTTTCTCTTCATCTTCATCCTTCTGTCTGTCTTCTGCTTCTTGTTTTCCTCACTTTACCAGAAGTGATTTTCAATTATTTCAATAGCAAAAATTGCATCAAATTGTTGCCGCTTCATTTATTACACAATAGTTAAGCTTCCTGTCTGCATTATGTTAGAATTGTTAACAACTGGCTTACATAACAAGGACACAATTATATAAAGCACGATAGAGATTTATGATTCACAAATTATAGAAATTTCAGAAAGATGATAGATATAAAAGTTTTTGTGTAGTGAGAAGTTGATAGTGGTAATTATTCATTGAATGAATGAAAAAGACTAAGAAATTTCTTAGCTTTTCCATTCAAGATATAAAAGTATATAGATGAAAGTATGAAAAATGGCATATTTATTACAGAGAACAGAAAGTTAGCTTGTATCTGATGAGGACTAGAAGCAAGAATGAAACAAAGATGTCTGAGTATCAAGTTAAAAGACTTTAATTAGAGTCTACCCGACTGAATAATTAGTTCATGTTAA
>NW_024090524.1:0-7500 GCF_014356525.2 Nilaparvata lugens
CCATTCCCAATTGACCGATTGACTTGAAATTCTAAACCTAAGGTCCTTATACCATGAGGATCCGACAATAAGAATTTCAATTCAAGATGGCGGAAAAAATGGTGGACAATTACTAAAAAACCATGTTTTTCACGGTTTTCTCGAAAACCCCTTTAACGATTTTCTTGAAATTTATATCATGGATAGCTATTTATATGCCCTATCAACTGACATGAGTCTCATTTCTGGGAAAATTGCAGGAGTTCCGTAATATTCCTGAGAAAAATGGCGGATAATTACTAAAAAAACATGTTTTTCACGGTTTTCTCGAAAATGACTCTAACGATTTTCTTCAAATTTATATCATGAAAAGCTATTCATGAGCCCTATCAACTGACATGAGTCTCATTCCTGGGAAAATTGCAGGAGCTCCGTAATATTCCTGAGAAAAATAGCGAATAATTACTAAAAAACCACGTTTTTCACGATTTTCTCGAAAACCGCTCTAACGATTTTCTTCAAATCTATATCATGGATAGCTATTCATGAGCCCTATCAACTGACATGAGTCTTATTTCTGGGAAAATTGCAGGAGCTCCGTAATATTCCTGAGAAAAATGGGGAATAATTACTAAAAAACCATGTTTTTCACGATTTTCTCAAAAATAACTCTACCGATTTTTTTTTCAAATTCATACCCTGTATAGTTAGTTATTTATCAGCTTTTTCAACTGGCATGAGTCTCGTTTCTGGGAAACCAATGGAGGGTCCACCCCATCCTTGAGAAATGGACTTAGTAACCTCCTTCTCGTGCATGAGGTAGGTAGGTAGTGCAGTTCATAAGAAGAACACATAGTCGAGATATTTCATCTGTAGAACAGCTGTTTTTACGACTTTAAAAAATGACGACTGAAAAAATCATCGAATTTCACAATTCATACAAAGAAAAAGTTCTCTGAAAACAATATTATATATACACATATACAGAGGTCTGATCGTAGTTTCAAATATGAGCAAGGAAAGTTGTGTGAGTGTTGTACCACACCAGATTTTTACTATCTATTTTCCAAATAGTGAAGAAGAAGAAGTAGAAGAAGAAGGAGAAGAAGCAGAAGAAGAAGAAGAAGAAGAAGAAGAAGAAGAAGAAGAAGAAGAAGAAGAAAAGGGATAAAGTAATGAGAAGAAGAAGAAGAAGAAGAAGAAGAGGAAGAAGAAGAAGAAAAGAAGAAGAAAAGAAGAAGAAGAAGGAGGAGAAGAAGAAGAAAAGAAGAAGAAGAAGAAGTAGAAATATATTTATTTGTTCAAATATCCATTATCAGAGACATTCTGATAACAAAGAAAAAACCAGACAGCCTTGAAATTGGAACGGTTATTTATATGGAAAAGTTATCTAGATTTTTAAGAATTTTTAGAGTATTCGGGTGAGAAAACCATCAGATGTTAATAATGACACGAAAAAATAAGATGAATAACTAGAAAGGAAAGCGATGGAATGAAGAAATGAATAAAAGGGAGAATGTTGATTTAGACGAGAGAATTCCGAAGTCAGAAATACTAGTGGATGTTTCCGAGAGTCAAACAAAGAGAGAATAAGGAAATAATGAGAAACAGAGAGAGAGAGGAAGTGAATTGCGACGGAGAAACGTTTCATTTGGAAATCGCAAGAGGATTATTAAAATCGAGCCTATTACTGCGCTTTGTAGGGTGGGGGGCGCCTGTGATAGACTGGTTGGTGCGAGGGTTAGGGGGGGTGCAAAGTCCAAAACGCGATTTTCGCATAATAAGCTATTCAGCTGGTCTGGAATTGAAGGAAAAGCTTCAATGCTTTTTCGCAAAGAGTTATGAGCCAGTCGAATATCCTGCTAGCGTTCTCCGTCTGTTCAGAGTCGAACGTCAGAAAGATGGGGACGCTTGAGGAATTATTGAAGCGCTGTGCACAGATTTTATTAGTAGCGTAGCTTCAAAACAAATAATAATGATTGCAGTAAACAGACTGGAAAACAAAAGCAGCTCCAAGCTTAAGGAATGAAGGGCTTTTTCAAATTGTGTTAGATTAGATAATAAGTAATATCGGGGCACCGAGCTTCGCTCGTTATTCATTTATTGACTCTTGATAAGCCGAACACAATTCTTCAAAATGATTGGGGAAGTACTAACAGGCACAGCCCAAAACTGTTTCTTCCCCGAATTTTGATTTATACACTATAAATAGTCCAGAAAGTAGGTTATGTTCCATACATTTGAATTCAGGTTCAATTTTCTGTTAAAACATTTGAAAATAAATAATTCAGATTATATACAAACCAAATTGAATAACAAAATAACACTCACTAATCACTTGGAACCGTAAAATAATGATTAACTATGAATATTATGATATATTCCATCTCATGTCAACAAATCAGATTTCTGTATTTTGTTCGAGTCAATTCAAATTTCTAGATTTCTCGCGAGATAAGGTAAGCTAGCTCATTACACAGCTGTCTCCCACACAGGCACACGCATCTTCTGTTATCGACAGATGACGAAATCATCATCTGTTTTTTCCAAGGATGAATTACCCTTCTCATGTCCTTCGAAAACAAATAATTCAGATTATACAAACCAAATTGAGAACAAAATATCACTCACTAATCACTTGAAATTGTCAAATAATGATCAACTTTGAAAATTATGATATACTCCAGTTTAGGAGGATTATCATGACGTCATGTTAACAGATCAGATTATGTTGATCAAATCGATTAAATTGTCTAGCTAGATAAAAGTTCTCGTTGATTGATTATGATTACACAGCTGGAAATAATTCTGTCCCTCCCCCACACAGGCAC
This sequence comes from Nilaparvata lugens, assembly GCF_014356525.2. Classification (NCBI taxonomy): domain Eukaryota; kingdom Metazoa; phylum Arthropoda; class Insecta; order Hemiptera; family Delphacidae; genus Nilaparvata; species Nilaparvata lugens. The sequence continues at coordinate 2,811 of NW_024090524.1, forward strand.
ACGCATCTTCTGTTATCGAGAGACGACGAAATTATCATCTGTTCTCCAAGGATGAATTATCCTTTTAATGTCGTTCAGCGAGTTTTCCAAAGAATGAGACCTAGTGTAATCGAATCTTTATATCATAAACCTACTATGTTTCAAATTTCGTGAAAATCGTTTGAGCCGTTTTCGAGATCCATGTAACATAAATAACCAGATGTAATAATAACCATATATAAAAAAACCAGATATATAAATACAGATATTGCTCGATCAATATAATAAGATTTTACATCCATGAATCCGGAAAAGTTGTATAGGAATTCAGATAGACAGTGGATAGTAGTTAGAAGATAGTTTCCTTTCTTCTGACTTTGATGATAAACTGAATGAAGGTAATGCAATCATTAATATATCACTCTACGGGCCGAAAACTGTCAGCGAATTACGGGCGAATAATTCGAAATTTCGTAAAAATCATTAGAGCCGTTTTCGAGATCCGTAAAACATAAATAGCCAGATATATAAATACAGAAATTGCTAGCTTAATATAAAAGAATCATATTGTAAAACATTGTATTTGATTTCCGGAATATATTTGTGTGTTCATTTATTTTAATTAAGAAAGAATTATTTGAAATTGAATGGAGGAATAAAGTGTTCTGATCGGAATGTATTCGTTTGCTTATTTATTTGAATAAAGACAGAATTATCGAATTTTGATAAAGAAAGAAAGTATTCTGAGGAGAGCTTAGATAGCTTATTATCGATAGAAGCAATCTTAGGAAGGAAATGTAAAAAATTATCATTCGATGTCTGTAATAATGATGACGGATTACATCAGGAAAAATGTTGAAAATACGAGAATAATTTGGAGAATTTATGAAAACTTGATATAGATTCAATGTTGTAATTGGGCATTGTCCACCTATAATTGATGATGATGCACAGATTTTCTCTCAAATATATCTCCAATTTCAATAAATAACTCTGGAATGATAACAGGTCACATCAAGGGAAATGTTTGAAGTACCGGTACAAGAATAATTGGAATATTAATTTTCAAAAATCAACAGATTTGATGAAGTGATGGAGCCTGTCCCACCTATAATTGATTATGATGCAAAATCTTCTTTCACAAATAAATCTCCAATTTCCAATCCTTTCAAAGGATCTTTAACGCTGAACAGGCTGATTAATATGACGTTTCCTACAAACCCAATTCGACTTTCCTATGTACCAGAATTCGATCGCGAACCTTCCTCGGGAGAACTGCTACCTGTACTTGATTTGTATCTTTCCAGTAATGTAACTGTTCATTTTATTGAGATTTGTGTACTCTCGTGCAGTGAAACTTCTTACAAGATAACTTAGGATGTCATAATTATCTTACAAACAATTCATCATTATGAATTACTGTTTTGTCACCTTCACGGCCAACATGACATCAAAACATGTCTCAGGCGAGACTATCGCTACCCATCTAATCTTGTTTACCAAGAGTTTCAAATTTTTAAGGCTGTGCAAAGGCTAAAAATAAACTTTCTACTAGTGATATTTTTCAAAGTTTATCGATATTCATACTATCAAGCTATAAAAATGAAAAAGATTTCTCAGGAAAAATTTTTTTCCGATCATTACTTTTTGAGATATGAGCGCCCTTAGTTTAAATTTTTGGGACAGAACATTCCAAGTTCGGTAAGAGATGAATCCATGAAGTTTGAAGGATGAATAGCATGAAGTTTCATGGTATTGTTGATCTAGTAAAACAAAAATTCTCTGTAAATATCAATTTTTGAGAAAGTTATTCAATTCACTAGAAATGACCAAAAATAACTTTCAGTTGGGTTATTTTCGGTCATTTTTGGTAAATTGAATAACTTTCTCAAACATTGATATTTTTAGAGAATTTTTGTTTTACTGGATCAACAATACCATGAAGAATCTATCCTCTAAATTTCATGGATTTATCTCTTACCGAACTTGGAATGTTCTGTCCCAAAAATTTAAACTTCAGGCGCTCATATCTCAAAAAAAAGTGATCGAAAAAAAATTTCCTGAGGAAAGTTTTTCACTTTGATAGCTTGATAGTATACAAAACGAAAAACTTTGAAGAATATCACCAGTAGAAAGTTTATTTTTAGCCTTTGCACAGCCTTAATATTAGACAGCGACAATTTATTCCACATACAAGTTTTAATGGATTACATATCGATGGCTAAACTCCAACAACACGTATCTCAAAAAATGCAATTTCTCAGGAGAGCAAAAAAACGTTATATTTTTTTCTACTCCACAAGAACTGTAAAAACAAAATAGCATCGAATTAGAAAACATATTTGTCTGTTGAACTGAAACGTTATTTTGAATTTAATATTCTGTACATCTTATTTATTGTCATTTTTTTAAGATTCGTGTTTTTGAGCTAAAGTTTGTTTGAGATAAGTGGTGTTCATATTGATAAAGTCATTCAACCAGACTGTATTGCTGAGAATGGAAAACGTATTTTATTAACTGAACTATCCTATTGATTTGAATAAAAACATATTTCCTTAAATAAAGTAATCTAGTAACTCGAATGAAAAACATTTATTCAACTATGAAGTATTCTAAGTATCAAAATCAGCTTTTTTCCAGAAGTTGTACACTGTTGAAAGTTACTTTTTGTAAGAAAGAGAGTCATAGAAGTGGTGATAATCCTCTGGAATTACGTATTTCAACTCTTGTAGATGTTTCCATTTGGTGTAAGGGAGTGGAATCCTTTCTTTGAATAATTGTGATGGAATCTGTTCTTTTTTATTTAGTTCGGTCTTCTAGGCAGATCCACAAAGCTTCCACTGAAAGAGAGCTTAAATTGAATTTTCCCTTCTGGGAAATATTTGAAACAGCGAACATCAACAACACATGGGTCACCTTTTTTTCTTCCTGGACGAACTGAGTCATAATAGTGAATACTTGAATAATCCTTGAAAAAGTCATGCTTCAAGTATACAGCTTCATATGGAAATGGAGTTTGCCGGGCCTCCTTTGTGTATTTGACATACTCAAATGGCATGTACACATCTTTTCCTTTAATTTGTTTTTCAATCCTTGCATGTACTGAATCCCCCTCCATTTGGGTATGCCCCTTCACAAGATACTTTTGAGTCACCTTAACATTATTCTGGACAGCAAAATGGAGTAAAGCATTAGACACAAAATGGTTTCGATTTTGATTGGTGCAACCATCTGTGTATGCTGTCTGTGTATTCGGTCATTTTGTGTGTGCTATCTGTGTATTCTGTGTGTGCTTGGAGTTAAACAATGCTCTGTCAAATAATCTATCAAACAGGAGGCAAATGTGTTGGCTGACAAATCTCCCTCAACCTCTGAGAACCAGTAACACTTGCAGTGTCTATTGGCTAAGTTGTACACTGTGTAGTTGTGTGAGTTCAATTTCATCTTATAATACATAGCACTAGCTTTTGTCATAGGCGTTAACTTAACAGATTCTACATCTGCTGTTGAACAATAAATTTCACCTTCAATTGCCTTCTGCTTGTCATTTTCTTTCTCAAACCGTGCCACATTTTTTTCATCAATGTGTGCATCATACTTCTCCTTTGAAACATTGCCTGCTCTGAATGCATAGCAGGTGTCGCACTGGTCTTTTTTGGGAGTAAATATTGATAAATTTTTCAATTCAAATACTTTCATGAAGATAGTCAGAGATCCACAAGGTTTATTATTTGAACTGCAGAAGTCTTTGTAAGATCTGTACAGCTCAACTTTAGTATCCCACAATGGCTCTAGATACATTTTACTAGAGGATGCTCTACAATAATGAGATGGTACTTTGGGAAGACTGTCCAACCATTCAGAAATTATCTTCTTCTTCTGTGATACATTTCGTTCATTTGATCTTTTCATCTCAGTTTTATCTTGTTGTGTATCACCTTCAACTTCACTGTGCTCTGAATGGTGCTCTTTTTCATTGTCTGAAACATCACCTTTATTTAATACCCAATTTTGTACCATCCATTCTTTCATACCTAGTGTGTTCAAGAACATAAGTTTGCAAACAGGTTTCAAATCGCCAATAGAAGGACTTAGATAATATTGCCATAATTATCATATTAGATAATGTCATTAATGATATTAATATATTAAGGATATTAGATATTATCATTTAGATAATTATCATATTTAGATAATTTAGCCATCGATATACTACAACAAACACTTCATTCTCAATAATTTAGTTCATACTCATAATACAAGAACTTTGTATTGCCAATCCACGACTCCTACATAACTGCTCTAAAAATAATAGTGAATACATTTGTCATAAATTGTATAGAAACGATCCCAATAATTTAAAACAGTCGGAAAATTACAGTATTAACACCTACAAGCAACATTTGAGTAGATGGTTATTAGAAATTGGCAGGGATGCTGCAAATCAACTGATTCAATCCGTCTTCTTCTTCAGAACTTGAACTCATAGTGAATTTGCCGTTTATAATGAGTAGTATAGCCTTCAAGCTACTTTTTATATATTTGTTTGTATCTACTAATAACCAGTATGGAATTTCATTTTGTGCAATTTATATTCTTGATTTTCTGAAGAATTTTAGTTGATTTAATTATAGTTTTAATTATATTAGTCCAGTCACTATATTCATTGGTGCATGCAATTTATATTGTGGTTCTGATTTTTTAATATATC
>NW_024090524.1:12500-30167 GCF_014356525.2 Nilaparvata lugens
TTTAGGTGCCATTCAGTCGCACTATGCGGGAAGGACTGTATATGGGGACTGTAAACGAACCAATAACACAGAATTGATGGCTTTGCTTGATGTATCTTATTGGACTATGAAATGGTAATCATCAAAATGTTCATAGGCATACAATAATCCAAGAAGATGGAAAAAGCAAAGAAATGTTTTTGATAAACAGTCAGAAGTTGATATGCTGAATCCATAAAATCAATATCTATATAAATTTACTAATTAAATCATAATTAGATTTTTTTTCTTCATTGTCTTGAATAAATAAGTTTTGTTCATTAATTAATATGTTTTACAATACATATAATTAATTACAATTATTACAATAATTAACTACAATTAATTAATATGTTTTGACAGTAAACAGAGTACATAACACTTGGAAAATAAGATGTTGTACGAAATACAACACGCGACTGCTCGTGTGATTGAGTAGCGTGCGACTACCGAAAGGTTATTTATTGGTAAAACACAACCTTTAATTATTTTTTTTTAAAACATCTTTATTGCTTATAAAAACAAAATACAAAATAAAAAACTTACAAAAGAAATATTCTAGATTATAATAATATATTATGCTATTTTACAAATAATTAAAATTACATGGCCCACCCAGCAAGGGCAAAACCCTGACCGCTGAGTGAGAGTATCAGCTGTTAGACAATATAAAAATTATTTACTAATAATCAAAGCTACAAAAAAATCGAAGTTAACAATAAATTACTAGTCTAGTAATTATAATATTTGACTGATGTCGAAGAAAAATTTTTGTATCACCCACTTATTTATCTGTTCCATCCTCTGTCTACCCCTATTAGAAAGATATTCTGACAATGCATTTGGCATTATATTTATTATTTTTGAGCTAAGATACCCTAATTGTCTTCGCACTATTGTCAAATCTGAATAGTTAATATTATAAATGTTATGAGATGTAACTCTCAGGTTATACATAGAAACGTTATTATTAACTGTAAATTCCTCCTTCCTCATCCATGCATAATAGAGAAGTTTCTTTATATAAATTTGACGTACTGTCATCACTTTAAATTCGGCAAATGTTTCACTACTAGAAAAAGCCCTTGGCTTATTAAGAATTGCTTTTATTATCATTTTTTGAAATGTAAAAATTTTATTCATGATTATTATTATGAATTATTGTATTATTATTTTTGTTTTCCCAATCTTACATTTCTCCAGCTCTCATGGAGAATCGTAAAAGCGACCTTTCTCCGAATTGAGTGGAGAAAATCAATATAAATTGCTCAAGAAATAATAATTCTGGGATGAAATCGTTCGTAAGGGAACAATTCTGAAATAACAGTTCAATGGCTTCGAATTGTTTCAGTTTAGAAGAAGTCAGGACAAAGTAGTACAAGGCAAAAGAGAGTGACCCTCCAGTCAACGGGTGTTCTCTCCTCTCGAAACGTAATAAATAACCAGTAAATAAACAATATTTCTTCTTCCTATGTTTTTCTCTCTTCTGTGAATTACTCGTTGTTTCATCTTTCCTGAACCGTTAATATATCATGTTAAGACAAGCGTGAAGCTACGCAGTGAAGTAAGAATTGCAACAAAAAAGAACCTATTAATTCCTCTCAGTCTTCCTTTTTCATTATTATATACTTTCTCTTTCTTTGTAAGCTACAGTCTTCAACTTATCTAACTTCTCGAGGGTGTACTATCATAGATAAAAGAAAGCATAAGAAGAAATCCCATTTATGTTCAAAATTCCACTGTTAACTGAAGCCGATAGTCCTAGTAGTTCTTTCTCGTGTAGCAATGTGACGTAGGTAGTCTCTCATACTGTGCCGTTCGTACACTCTCACCCCAACAATGTCTATTATGACATAGACAGAAGTCGACAGTAATCGGCTTGAGTTAACAAGAAATCGGCTTAAAACCTGACACATGAACAACACATACCATGGGATATATTATTGTGCTTTTTTCCCCTATTGTACTACATATATCACATTATCCTTATCCACTCTATCACCATTCGTGATAGAAAAGCTCCGCCCCATCTATGCAAAGTTTGATTTTGGATTCCCAATTATCAAGCTTCAGAAAATTTCAAATGGAGAAGATTGAGCATGAAAATCTCCACAATAATAAATTGTTCAGTATCGTTTTCACCTAAAATTGAAAATAAGCTCGAAATTTGAGAAAAAGTTATTATTTCAATAATTGCAAAATGTTGGCAACTGTTGGTTCTTTTAAATCATTCACTATGAAGAGATAGCAGACCTCGTGTGTCTCCAGCGTTATTGCCCTGTCACCAGCTGGCTCAGATCTTTGAATAGTAGACTTGAGATGCGCGTAAACACTAGCGTCAGGTGATCAATTTTCATAACGGCAAGGAAAGTAGTTGTGTGAGTGCGTCACACCAGATTTTTCAAAATTGATAAGAACAATATGTAAACTTGTGGTACCCTTTTTCATTTTAAAAATACTAGTAGTTCTGTGAACAGTAGACCTCGCGTTCAATAACTTACATTGACCTGTTGTTATGTTTTTTCAAAAACTAATAAATAATTATCAATTAAAAATGTCTAGAAAAAATCCTAAATAAATATAGAGCTTTCTGTCCTATCGTACAGTGACGTGTCGTCCTGGAATGTGAGTGTGAGCGCTGGAATGTGAATGTGTAATAGTGTGATATTGAGAGGGTATTATTGTAGTTGTTTTTGTGTTTCTTATATTGTTTTTCAGGTTTTTGAACTGAAATGAAATTTGATTTTACTGTTTGTTGAACCCTGCGTTTTTAGTGTGAGAATTGACTCTGTCTTGTTGGAATTTGCTAACTTGTTGCCTAGTTGTCAAAATTAGAGCAATTTTCGTGCATTTTTCAAATGCAGTTTCAATTTCTTGTCGAAAAAGCTACTGTATTTGGGAATTGTAAGTACGACCATTGACCTTTTTGCAGCTTTGGCTTTTCCACTGGAAGTTGTGCTCAACGCTCGTGGAGGGGGAATAATTTTTAGTGAAAAGGCCACAGTTGGAATTGAGACGTAACTGGGAAAACATGTAACGGTGTGCGAGCCTCGGTCCTCTGAATGGGCCAATTTCCCATTCAGAGGGACAAATTGTTAAGTTTCCAGCTAGCAGTAATTTTCATCTAGATGAATAGGAAACAAAATTTTATATAGTTAGTAGGAGTAGAATCAGAAAATTATTTGTGCGTGTGAGTTCAAGTATAGTGAGTTTTATTGAAGCGTATGTGAGTGTTTCCGAAGAGTCCAAGTTTGAATATTGTTAGAATGGTGAGTGCCAAACTTTTGTTGTTTTTCTTATTAAGCTCAAAATTTAATTTCATAGAATGACCGAGGCCCAAATTTAAATGCAGCAAGTTAGCAGGTTCCCAAAATGTGTAGATTGGAATAATTGAATATATTTTTTGTGAATCAATTGCTGAATCACTTTGTTCTGTTTGAAAATTTGACATTTCACCTGACTATTAATTCATTCTACCTATTTGGAGTTCAATAAACCCGAAGTTGAATTTTATTAGTATTTTTCATTGAAGTTCCTGGCTCGTAGTTGCTAGTTGCTAAAATAGGTGACCATTAGTTAATGATGATAATCTGTGCATTTGAATGAACGAATCCACTAAAAGCTCCCAACCAATCAAGGATTCAAATAGAGATTTAATAGCATAATTTTGGTAAATATTATAGAAGAGGAGAAAAACCCCCCTCCGTTTACATTGATGCGCAGCGGTGGTATAGACTGCAAAAATGTCTATCAAACCACATGTATTTTTATATATTTCATAATTGGAAGATTAATAAATAGAGACTAATATGTCACCGGTTACAGAAATGATGTCAGGTGTGTTGTAGGGTTAAAAATACCTCCACCCGCTTACATCAGGTCTGGCTGCAACTGTCTACAACGTTGATGGAAAGATACATTTTAAAGATGTTCGATGTTTTTGAACGGGTAGTATTATAAATAGTCAACTGTCTACTAACGTTGATGGAAAGATAAATTTTCAAGATGTTCGATGTTTTTGAACGGGTAGTATTATAGTCCACTAGACAGCTGATTTATGTTGAATAATTCTATAGTCTGATTTTTACGGTAATATTGGCGTATGGAGGAGGCTCCTCTTTTTATATTATCATTGGAATGAAAAATTTCCAAAAACCTTGTATATACGTCGACGCGCAATTAAAAAGGAACATATCTGTCAAATTTCATGAAAATCTATTACCGCGTTTCGCCGTAAATGCGCAACATATAAATATTCAAACATTTAAACATTCAAACATTTTTAAACATTTGAACATTAAGAGAAATGCCAAACCGTCGACTTGAATCTTGGACCTCACGTCGCTCGGTCAACTATCATAGATAAAAGATAGCGTAAAAAGAAATCCCATATATGTTCAAAATTCCACTGTTAACTGAAGCCGATAGTCCTAGTAGTTCTTTTTCATGGAGCTATGTGACGCAGGTAGTCTCTCAGACTGTGCCGATGTCACACCCCAACAAAACAGTAATTGACCGAGCGAAGTGAGGTCTAAGATTCAAGTCGCCGGTTTAGCATTTCTCTTTATGTTTGAATGTTTATATGTTGCGCATTTCCGGCGAAACGGGGTAATAGTATCTAGGAGGTCCTGGTGCGCCACACCAGATTTTTTTAAATTAATAAGATCAATATGAAAACTTGTAGTACCCTTTTTCATTTGAATATATTACAACGACTTGTTTCGAAAATGACGTAAGTTATGGTCGAAACTAGTCGTTGTAATATTTCAAATAATAAAGGGTACTACAAGTTTTCATATTACTCTTATTAAATTGAAAAATTATTACTGTATAATTATTAAATTATTTTTGTTTTCTCAATCTACTATTCTATTAATTTCAAAAAAAGGTACTATAATTCTATTCCATCAATAAATCTAAGTAGCCCTGAATTATTTATAAATTTCATGAAAATAGTCAATATTGACGACTCTTTGCCAAGAATATTAAATGATATTTTTCCTACCAAAACACGACCTCAAGGAGTAGAGGGAATAAAACACGGAAAATTCAAGTTGAAATTGTGAAGCATTGAATCCAATCCGAGCTTGTACATCGCTCGCTATTTGCTACAAATCTGGTCTTGTCTCCTCACCTCACTTTTTCGAAATTCTTCAATTCCAGAGAGACGAGACATCAGACTGCATTATCTAATAAGCCGATTCCGTCTTCAGATGAAAAGAAGGAGGATAAGATGAGACCTCAAGAGTGCGTTCAGTTATAGGGAGCTGACTAAACGAATCGAGAAATGGTGTTCTTATCTTAGTATTTCCAGTTATATCACTCTCAGGCCCGGTTGCACAAATCTGGTTTAATTTTAAGCGTGATTAATTCCATGAGAACCAATCAGAGAAGTCGTTTCTTCTAAAATTTGATTTCCTTTTCCATGAGTGGACAAAACTTTAGATTTGAACTTTACCTTTCTGTATAGAACATTGCAATCTAACCTCTATTTCTGCATTTTTTGCATCACCCATCGTAGCTTCAAATTATTGTAAACTTCAGTCTTTAGGTTATGATTCATCAATACTGAAATACTCAGTCTGAAGAAAACTGAATAAATAGATAATGAAACTACTCTCGAAGAATCCTCAACGCTGAAACTAGAGTTGAATTTTGTCATGAATAATTAAACTACTCTCAAAAAGTCCTCAACGCTTGTGCCGGGCACTCTCTTTAATTCAGGCCTTTTCCCAAGTTATAATAGTAAATTTAATACGCAATAGACTAGAGCCATTATTGTAAGTGAGTTAGCGAAATAAATTATTTTCTCTCTCTATTATGAACGGCCATGACTTCGAGTTTCCCATGATAGATATTTAAAAATTGTGGCTCCGAGTCGTCGAGGAATGTAGATTATGGAATTATCTCTAAAACTTAGCCTTCTTGTCGCGACATAAAATGCGATAAGTTGGAAAACAGCAAGCATTGAAATTATAACAAACTACCGATTTTGCAGTTACTATTTGGTCCAAAGGCTGTAGAAGCCACGCGACGATTGGTCAAATTGATTCCATTCGCCCAATAGGAGACCTGTTTCTAAAACAGTAGTGGGGATTCCCCAGTCGAGACCAGATTACGTTCCGGAGGACACTTTGCTAGGAGCACTACGAGAGTAAAGATGTAGTCACTATGTTTCCCCCTTTTGGGCAGGTTTATAAGTTTATTTCAGTAGTTAATGTAGGAGCTAGTTTTATTTTTTATTAATGTTTAAATTACTAGTAGTGCCATGTCCTGAAAGGTTTAATTGTGTTTCTTCATCATGTACGAATAATTGTTTCTTCAAATAACCGCTAAGGTACGTAAAATAAGGTTAAAATATAATTTAGGGAATTTAATTGATTGAAACTTCCATAAGAGTATTGAATTAATTAAGCCTGTTATTTTTCAAGTTAATAATATTGATTGAGAATAATCCTTTTGATTTTATTAGTGATGGAAGATAATTATAATTTTTTTTTCTACAGAAGTATAGAAAGTTATCAGTTACGTTACATTTGAGTTATTGTTTCTGGAGATATATTATCGTAGAGTATTGCTGAAAGTCAGGAAGATAGCCTTTAAATTGGAATGAAATTTTTAAGATTATGTTCATATTGAGTTTATGACATTTTATAATTTTATATTTTTCAGACTCTGTTTTCTTATGCCATTAAAAGGCTCTCGAATAATTTAGTAAATTTTTATGATAGAAATCTTAATAGACAAAGAAGAAAGTTTTTCTTTTCCAGGAAATTAATGTTAATGAATGTTCAAATTTTAATACAATTTAAATTATTTTCTATGTGTCTACTATTTTATTTAATTAAAGGTAAATCAAATCATAAACTCTGGAATGTTCATTTTTAATTAAGGTTCTGAGCAGTTTTGGGCAAATGCCCGTTATTTACACTTGGATTGCGTCCTAAAGTTCATAAATAATAAATAGAATAAATGTTGGCTAGCGCACAAGTTTCCAACAATACTAGCCGAGCTACTATATGAAAAATTATATTTGATTTTGCAAACCAAACGAAAAATATCATAAAAGTTAACATCATAATTAATGAAGTATTCATTTTTCTAAAAGCATTATATTAATTTATTACGAGTGTTTTCATAAAGTTGCATTGTAGATTAATGACACTCTGGCAAGTAAATTTGTTTTAAATCTGTTAAATTTTGAGAAGGAATCAGAACGTCAAGATAAAATCTAAATTAAATAACAGAATAAACTCCTGTTTTAGCTTTTGATGAATTGTAGGAAGAGTTAGAAATTAATGCTGTAATACATTTATTTACAGCGGTTCATGTGTGTTCCCAAACCAACTTCTTGTACTACCACCCCTTTGGTTCCGCAACTTTATGTAGCACCGCTTCAAGACACCCGTTCAGACGACAGGTCTAGGGACGTAAGAGGACGTCGCCGTCAAGCCAAATTCAACCGGTAAAAGCTCACCGCCAAAAACAAGGTACTGTAACCCCGACGATAAAGCAACGTAAAGACCAACGAAAGTGCAGTGTAGTGAAACAAAGGTTCATTCGAGAATGTCAATCAAAAGTGGGGATTCAAAATTATTATGAAATGGGTTATACGGGTTACTATCGACGAAACTTGGGTTCAACGGGCTTTTCTTTCTTGAGTAATTTTATGTTGAAGTTATTATTGTTATTTGATGACTGATATTGTTTGGTTTTGTGACGTATTGCTATCTAAACGGGGATAGTAATGCGCCCCCGAATCAGATGAAGAATGTCAACAAAGTAACATGAAATTGTTGTTTCTGTTGTTCGATTTTAGTTGCCAATGTTTATTGAAACTGTTTGTATTTTTCAATTATTTCAAATTGTAGTGATTTTCTATAGTATAAACCTATTAAATCAGGCATGGCAAGATTAATTGAAGTTTTCTTGACTCTAGCCCGTTCACCTGCATGAATTAGGTATAGACTCAGGTATTTTCTAGATGTGTCGGCCTATTTCTAAATTCTAAATTTTATTCAAAATTATCTTATCTATTATCTTTTAAAAAGTGCAGGCACACAACTGCGCCGACTCTGCTGTCTAGAGATATTTAAATCTCTGGAATTCAATTTTCTAAAAAATTAAATTTTTCATAACTTACTCTAATAATACTAGATCAATTTTTCTGAGTCTATACTTAATAATTCATTCTGTGAACGTGTTAACTGTCAATATTTTGGGTTTGGAGTTGAATGAATAATTTATTGTTGCTACTCCAATTTTTCTGAAGTTTAAATAATTGTAGATGAAACAGGAAGTTATTCAGTTATGTTAAACCATTAAAATGATAATCTTTTGAAGTGCTTAAGATAAAGTCAAGTATCATTGATGCTTAAGTTGAAAGTATTCTGAAACTTCATATTGAAATTGATCATTGATATTGAAAGGTTTAACGTTAGAATAAAAATGAGTAGAAGAAACTAGGACATGTGAGAAAAAACTGATTCTAAGTGCTGAATAAATTTTTTGTATTCTGTAATTCCGTGAATGATGATAGAAATTATTGTAATGTCAACGTACGTATTCTGGTCTCACGCATCGGGTACTTGAGTATCATCATAGTATAGTAGAAGGGAAAGTGAATATTGAGAGATTTTAGTTTAAAACCTGAATAATAATTATTAGTTGGAGAATTAGAAAACGTGAAACTGATTCCAAATTAATGTTAAATTTGTGATAAGGTTAATCTTTTGTAAGTTTGTGCGAAGGGATTGAAATCGTAACACTATGGCTTCCAGCCCGCGTTCCCCGGCCATAATTTTTGGGATGTCAAAGAGGACATAGAAAAAAATTTCGATCTTGGTCTTTTGTATTCGCGTAGTATCAATCCAAACTATCTGCTAAAAGGGGAATTACTTTTCGAACTCAATTCATTCGGTTGGTCTAGTAATGTTGATTGTGATGTCGCTAATTTGAGACAACAATACCGTCAAATACGCGGTGAGGGTAGTGGTAGAATTCATCGCGCGGTGTATGATGAAGACAGGTCCCGACTCGAATTAAAGAGTATCAATGAAATTACTGCTAAAATTGATGAGTGGTTACCTCAACTGAAAACTGGTTCCGATGCTGAAAAGAAAGAATCGTTCAATCGAATAGTGAACCAATTCTTACACGTATTGAATAGAATTATTCACCTGTCTCATTATGCTCAGGAGAGGTCTGACTCCGAACTGATTAACGAAATCCAGAAACGCCTTGCAACCCTGGAGGCGGCTTACCCCGTTATGTTGCAAGTACAAAAGGAGGTCAAAAGTCGCGCCCCGTCCCCAGCTCCGGTAGTATTCACCACCACTGTCTTAAGTCCATCGCTTGTAGGAAAAGTAGAGGTCCCCGCCCCACCACCAGTTTCTAATGAACACGGCGACACAGAGCACATTCCACCTGCATTGGTTATCGCACCGAAAGAAACTCAAACTTTTGATTCATGCTTGGGACTGAACCCTAACAGTATACGCATTGAATGCCCCCGTCAATTTGTTCCGATTAGGCAATCAGTCAGTAATATCACGTCTACTAGGGCGCTACCTCAAAGTGTACCTCAATCAGGTTATACACCGGTGTTCAATACGATTTATAATCGTCTCCCTAACCCGATCGAACATTTATTGCGTGATTTGCCACACACTGATGGTTTAGTCGTGGACAAATTGTTGAAATTCATCGCTCTGTCATTAAAAATTTCAACTCAGTTCGATTTGCCGGATGTACAATTGTTCCAGATCCTTCAACCTTTCTCTCTAGGACCTCTAGCCGATCGCATAAATTTTGCTATTAATTCTAATTATACATTTGATCAGTTTCATGCTGAGGTTCTAAAATATTTTGTGCCGCAAAGATTATTGGCCGTCATTGAAAGGGAGGAATTCTACCGACTCCAGAGAACAGGCGAACCGTTGTCCGCCTACATAGTATCAATTAAAGAGGCCGCGAAATTATTACGTTTAAATTAATCGAATGTAAATTGTGAATACCATTTGTTCGGGACTTAATCCTGCCGAAAGATCCAGACTTATCTTCCATAGTCGTCCTCAGACATATAAAGAATTGATTGATATGAGCGTACAAGCTCAAAACTTGAGTTTCGCCGATGAAGAAAGAAACCGAGTTGAACGGCCTAGGAACGATAATTATAGGTCAGGTCCTAACCCGCCTAGTAGGAGTAATGAACAACTTGAACAAAGGTGTTTCTATTGTAAGAAAGTTGGTCATATTGCTCGATTCTGTCATTCTAATCCCAACAACTCACGTTTTCGAAATAACAATAATGCCCAAGGTCAAACACAAGTTTCCTTTACTAAGCGTGACAATGAGGTGAAATGTTATACTTGTAATAAGATCGGTCATTATTCGCGCGATTGTAGAAACCGGAAAATATGACTAGGACAAACAAAAGAAAAACGTACCGCTTCCATGATAGTTAACCAGTCTGACAAAAATTCCACCTATTCGCCTCAGTGTTATATCCAACGGGCTAGACGACATGGTGTTAAGAAAAGCACTAAGAAAAGGGTTAGTAGGTCAAGAAAAAAAAGACACCCTTCCCACGGAAAGATTAGAGGTTTGTGCAATAATGTAATTCCTTTTATTTCCTGTTATTTAGGGTCTCCTAAAATACGGTCTGTTGCTTTAATTGATTCTGGAGCCATACGCTCGATTATTTCAAGAAAGGTTTATGATAACCTAGTGTCGAAAATTCCAAATCTCATTACTCAGAAAGAAAACATTAGTTGTACAACTGCCAACAACACGCAGCTATTGCTTCATGAGTCGGTAATACTAAAAATCAAGGTAGAAAATTTCAGCTGGTATTTCAAATTCTTCATTACCAATGATGTACCTTTTCCAATGATTTTAGGTTGTGATTTCATAAGTTATTCCAAATTAATACTTGACTTGTTTAATAGAAGATATTTCTTTGGTTTCAAACCCAATTACAAATTCAAATTCGAAGAAGATTGGAAAGCAAAGTGCTCTGAACCTGTAAACTCTATCGCCGTGACAGAAGTTGCTGATAACTTATCGCATCTTGAACAATCCCAGTTGGAAGGAGTTCTTAATGAATTTAAAGATGTGTTATCCAAAAATTAGGCAAAACTAATCTTACAGAATACAAGATTCGGTTAACTTCCACCGAACCCGTAAGAAGACCCCCATATCAATTAAATCCAATGAAGATGGAAATTGTTGAAGAAAAAATTAAGAAGATGTTAGCTGAGGGTGTTATTGAGCCAGGGATCTCAAATTATTCATCCCCCTGTTTCCTAGTAAGTAAATCCAGTAAAGACAATTTGAATAGTGATTCATGGCGACTTGTCGTTGATTATCGTTTCTTAAACAAAAAGGTGTCGTTAGATTCAGTCCCATTACCAAACATCGAAAATTGCTTCCACTTTTTCAATGGTGCTAAATACTTCTCAGTACTGGATTTGAATCAAGCGTATTATCAAATCCCCCTTGCTAAAGAAAGTAGACACTTAACTACGTTTTGTACTATGCGAAATACTTATCAATTCAAGCGTATTCCGTTCGGGCTGGCTACCGGTGCACAAGCACTTTCTTCGGTATTAGACCGACTGTTTGGAGATGTGAAATATAAGTTTGTTTTTCATTATTTGGACGATATAGTTATCTACTCTAAAGATTTTGATTCACACCTGGCACATATTGAGGCCGTACTGCTCCGCTTACGTGAAGCTGGTTTCACCGTCAATCCGGAAAAGGCTCTATTTGCAAAAAAACAGATTTCGTTTTTGGGTCACCTGATCAACCAAGATGGTATTTCTATTGATCCTTCTCGCACCAAGAATATTCGTGAATTTCCTACTCCCAAAAATCAAAAAGCTATCGCTCGTTTCATCGGGATGGTGGGCTACTTTCATAAATTTATCCCTAGATACGCTGAGATCGCCGCACCGCTCAATGATCTTCGAAAAAAAAATTGTAAATTTATTTGGGATGAAACTCATGAGCAAGCCTTTCAAGGGTTGAAAAAGGCCATATCTTGTCCTCCTATTTTGAAGACGGCCGATTTCTCTAAGCAATTTGTTCTCCAAACGGATGCCTCTTCAACGGCCATATCTGCTGTACTTTCTCAGGAATTTGACGGTATTTTTCACCCTATTGCTTATGCCTCAAAGAAACTGAGTCAACAGGAGTGCAAATATTCAACCTACGAGCTTGAATGTCTAGCGGCGATTTACGGGATGGAAAAATTTAGATTGTACCTTCAACATTCCAAATTTAAATTATTGACTGATAATTCTGCTCTAACTTGGATGCTCAATAACCCCAAAAATACGGGAAGAATTGGCAGATGGATTTTGAAATTGTTAACCTACCAATTCGAAGTCACCCACATACCCGGGCGATTAAATGTAGTGGCCGATTGCCTTTCAAGAATGTATCAGGATGAAATTAGTACCGAAGAAACTCCAGAAAGTTCAAAATTTGAAGTCGAACCTTTGTTTAGTATGGTGAATTCGTTGAAGTTGTCTGATTTCCCTCTAGTCTTCACCGATATTAGAGTTCATCAAGACAATGACCCCTTTTGTAAGATATTCTCGAAAAAATTGATAAGAATGAAGAACAATTCCCGTACAGTTTACGGAAAGGTGTTCTAGTTACTGAAGTTAGGACTAGCGATCAGCTGAAGATAGTAGTTCCTTGAATTCTCATCCCCCTTGTATTCAAGTATTATCATGAGACCTCCATTGGTGGACACTTGGGCCTTGCAAAGACCACACATAAGATTCTAGAACATTTTTATTGGCCCGGACTTAGAAAGGATATTGCCCAACTTGTAAAGTCATGTGATATTTGTGGACGTAGTAAACCTTCCACTAAACAAAATTATGGTTTTCTTGCTTCTAGAGTTGACAATGAACCATTAGCTCGTTTCTATTGTGATTTAGTAGGCCCGTTAGTCAAAACTACTGAGGGATATACTCAGATTCTATCTTGCGTTGATTCGTTTACTAAGTTTTGTTGGTTAATACCACTTAGAAAAGGAAATACTGCAGCCGTAATTAGAGCACTGAAATCAATCTTTGTTAATTTTTCTGTGCCTAGAAGACTGGTGACAGATAATGCGACCATCTTCACTTCGACGTTGTTTAGAAATTTTCGTTTCCAATTAGGAATCCAACATATCACAACGCCCCCTTATTACCCCTGCCCCAATGTAGCTGAACGCGTGAACCGAAACTTGAAAAGCGCTCTGATTGCTTTTCACGCAGAATCGCAAACCAGATGGCATGACTGCCTAAGCTGGCTGCCATTGGCCTTCAACCTGGCTTCACATGATAGCACAGGGTGTACCCCTTTTTCACTTATGTTTAGGTATAGTCCCAATCACCCATTGCTTAATGCATGGAAGTTGGATGAGATTTTCCCCGAACGACTAAATTCGGGAACAGTTCAGATTTGGAGGAAGGCTCGAAATAATCTACTTCGAGCACATACGAGAGTGAAGGAGAGGTATGATCGGCGTCGTGTCGATGTACCTTTCAAAACGGGTGATTTGGTATTATTACAAGCACATGTACAATCCAGCGCCGTTAATAAGATTTCTAGCAAACTCAGTTACAGGTGGAAGGGACCGTTCGTTATTAAGGACTGGTTTTCTCCGGTTACCGTATCGTTACACGACCCCGCCACCCAAAATTTTGTACAAAAAGCTCATGTCTCTCAAATAAAAATGTTCAACGGTTGACACCACCATAAACAGCAATTTGAAAGATGACTACTTGAGTTATGTTGAAAAAAGATCCGACCAGGATATAGATCAGTCTATTGAAGGCAAGATTTTTTGTCGTGAGTTATAATTGGATAAGTTTTTGTGAGTATGGCGCCACTCTATAGCCTTGTCTCTATACACTCAACGAGATGATTCCTAATGAATGAGAAGGAGAAAGGAGAAAAAGAGTTATGATAAAGATATTTACCGTATTTGTTAGAAGGATTCATTACGGGTTCATGAAGGGTTTAGTCAAAGATTTTGTTACGTGACAATATAATGTATATAGAAGAAATTCCGGAATGTAAATAACTTGCGCAACTAGATTAGTCATTAAATTATGTTATTAACTTCGTAATATTAAATATATTTAGGTAGGTGAATTAGGTTTAATTTTATTTCATGATCGGCTGCATACTCGTGGTAAATGATTGTACAGTTTTCCACGGTAGTAGATAATTGATTGTTTGGTAAATCGGGTGATGATCAATTTTTGAAGTCAACAGTCATAATACTATGTATGTAAATGATGTCTCTAATAATAATAATAATAATAAGTTATTTAGCATAAGACGATTTATCATAATATTCTATACTATACCCATTTTCAATAGCTTAATACTCATCCATTCATAGTTAAGAATTATACATTCACATAGTTAGGAGTTAGTACATATAGATAATATATATTCCCATTCATAAAATAATAAGAATAATGTCTAAGGCCTCATATTTTATATTCTATTCGCTTTATATTTCATATTATTTTGTTGATATCCCTATTCTTTATTAGTTTACCTTCCGTGATTAATACAATTATAATCTTATCATAGGTTTATTCAGTTCAACTGATTCCGTTTTAGTTCACTTAATATAATTCAGTGATAGAGATTTCCTGCTGGAATACAATAATGGATAGAAAATTTTCATAGCTACGGAATGTACATCAAGCGTGTGTCATTGCTCTCCGATGGCTCGCTAGCGTTGCAGTTTCAACCATTATTATCTTTGAATCGTAGTCGATGTAGAATAGTATTGCCTACTGAATTGCTTTATATTGTTAAAAATATATTGCACTCTCAACTCTATAGTAATGATAGTTAGATTTCAATACATTCAGCTGAGTGAAAAAGTTTCATCCTTTACTATTATGATCAACGTACTTCATATTTTACAACAGCAGAGTAACATAGAACCAATTAAAACTATGATGTCTTTTAAACGTTTTCCCTTGTTAGAGTTTGCCAAGAAAATAACCAGGGACTCAATAAAGTGATTGAAGTATTCAAGATTATTATACTCGGTCCGTCTTTAGTACCTACTTAAAAGGTGGACACGTCCATATTGTTTTGTCCTGACTCTTGCCACAGTTTTAAAGACTCTTGCCACAAATCTCAATTAGTTATACATTTTGCTGAATTTCGGAATGATTAAAGAGATTTCTTTTGAAGAGGGCCCGCTTCAAATTGGATCCTACTATCAATCCAGAAATTCGACTCTCCAAATCATACAGAATGCCTCTATGGTAACATATCCTGATTAGATTTCTTTTTGCGTGTTTCACACCGGAAGGAAGGGGAGTGTGCCGGGCACTCTCTTTAATTCAGGCCTTTTCCCAAGTTATAATAGTAAATTTAATACGCAATAGACTAGAGCCATTATTGTAAGTGAGTTAGCGAAATAAATTATTTTCTCTCTCTATTATGAACGGCCATGACTTCGAGTTTCCCATGATAGATATTTAAAAATTGTGGCTCCGAGTCGTCGAGGAATGTAGATTATGGAATTATCTCTAAAACTTAGCCTTCTTGTCGCGACATAAAATGCGATAAGTTGGAAAACAGCAAGCATTGAAATTATAACAAACTACCGATTTTGCAGTTACTATTTGGTCCAAAGGCTGTAGAAGCCACGCGACGATTGGTCAAATTGATTCCATTCGCCCAATAGGAGACCTGTTTCTAAAAACAGTAGTGGGGATTCCCCAGTCGAGAGACCAGATTACGTTCCGGAGGACACTTTGCTAGGAGCACTACGAGAGTAAAGATGTAGTCACTATGTTTCCCCCTTTTTGGGCAGGTTTATAAGTTTATTTCAGTAGTTAATGTAGGAGCTAGTTTTATTTTTTATTAATGTTTAAATTTACTAGTAGTGCCATGTCCTGAAAGGTTTAATTGTGTTTCTTCATCATGTACGAATAATTGTTTCTTCAAATAACCGCTAAGGTACGTAAAATAAGGTTAAAATATAATTTAGGGAATTAATTGATTGAAACTTCCATAAGAGTATTGAATTAATTAAGCCTGTTATTTTTCAAGTTAATAATATTGATTGAGAATAATCCTTTTGATTTTATTAGTGATAGAAGATAATTATAATTTTTTTTCTACAGAAGTATAGAAAGTTTTCAGTTACGTTACATTTGAGTTATTGTTTCTGGAGATATATTATCGTAGAGTATTGCTGAAAGTCAGGAAGATAGCCTTTAAATTGGAATGAAATTTTTAAGATTATGTTCATATTGAGTTTATGACATTTTATAATTTATATTTTTCAGACTCTGTTTTCTTATGTCATTAAGGCTTTCGAATGATTTAGTAATTTTTATGATAGAAATCTTAATAGACAAAGAAGAAAGTTTTTCTTTTCCAGGAAATTAATGTTAATGAATGTTCAAATTTTAATACAATTAATTATTTTCTATGTGTCTACTAATTTTATTTAATTAAAGGTAAATCAAATCATAAACTCTGGAATGTTCATTTTTAATTAAGGTTCTGAGCAGTTTTGGGCAAATGCCCGTTATTTACACTTGGATTGCGTCCTAAAGTTCATAAATAATAAATAAAATAAATGTTGGCTAGCGCACAAGTTTCCAACAATATTAGCCGAGCTACTATATGAAAAATTATATTTGATTTTGCAAACCAAACGAAAAATATCATAAAAGTTAACATCATAATTAATGAAGTATTCATTTTTCTAAAAGCATTATATTAATTTATTACGAGTGTTTTCATAAAGTTGCATTGTAGATTAATGACACTCTGGCAAGTAAATTGTTTTAAATCTATTAAATTTTGAGAAGGAAATCAGAACGTCAAGATAAAATCTAAATTAAATAACAGAATAAACTCCTGTTTTAGCTTTTGATGAATTGTAGGAAGAGTTAGAAATTAATGCTGTAATACATTTATTTACAGCGGTTCATGTGTGTTCCCAAACCAACTTCTTGTACTACCACCCCTTTGGTTCCGCAACTTTATGTAACACCGCTTCAAGACACCCGTTCAGACGACAGGTCTAGGGACGTAAGAGGACGTCGCCGTCAAGCCAAATTCAACCGGTAAAAGCTCACCGCCAAAAACAAGGTACTGTAACCCCGACGATAAAGCAACGTACAGACCAACGAAAGTGCAGTGTAGTGAAACAAAGGTTCATTCGAGAATGTCAATCAAAAGTGGGGATTCAAAATTATTATGAAATGGTTATATGGGTTACTATCGACGAAACTTGGGTTCAACGGTTTTTTTCTTTCTTGAGTAATTTCATGTTGAAGTTAATTATTTGTTATTTGATGACTGATATTGTTTGGTTTTGTGACGTATTGCTATCTAAACGGGGATAGTAATGCGCCCCCGAATCAGATGAAGAATGTCAACAAAGTAACATGAAATTGTTGTTTCTGTTGTTCGATTTTAGTTGCCAATGTTTATTGAAACTGTTTGTATTTTTCAATTATTTCAAATTGTAGTGATTTTCTATAGTATAAACCTATTAAATCAGGCATGGCAAGATTAATTGAAGTTTTCTTGACTCTAGCCCGTTCACCTGCATGAATTAGGTATAGACTCAGGTATTTTCTAGAA
>NW_024090525.1:0-34388 GCF_014356525.2 Nilaparvata lugens
GGTTTTTTAAAATCATTTCCCAATTACAACTGACAACTTCTCGATTACAAATCATATGTTCTCAAATCGAAATGATACTTTCTCAAATAAAATTCACTATTCTCAACTACAAGTGATGACTTCTCAAATACAAACTATTCTCATTTACATCTGACGTTTTCTCAAATGAAATTAACTATTCTCAATTACAATTATTGATACTTTCTCAAATACAGTTGGAAAAGGTGTAGAATAGTATGAGTAGCTTCTAGAATTTTTCTACTGAAGTTCCCATTCATAATTGGTCATGATTTTTCACTATTCCTGAGTTGACTTCTAGAATGATTCTACTAGAGTTCCCATATTACTTGATTTTTTAGTTGATCATTGATAATTGAATTTATTGATTCATACAAAAAGTGCATCATCAAAATGTAAAGAAGAGGAAAAATAATGTAACCATAAGCTATTCCTCTCCCAAATTTAGATAAGGTTACCCATAGTCCGAATTAGGTTAAGTCTTGTAGTCGTTCACTTCACAAAATTTTTAGTCCTTAATTATTTTCACAAAGTAAAATTTTATGGTATTAATCAATAAAGAATGAAGAATAATTGAATTTATCTAAGATTCGTTTCTATTTCGATTGGGAACTATATTTTCTTTTCTTCATTCTCAACTCACAACAAATTAAGTCCTAAGAATCTAAATTTGGTATCTAATTTCATCTTCACTTGTCAATTTTTTCTTCTCTTCCTCTTTCAATCACGAGGAAAACGCACATCTCTTATTCTAATAGAAATTATAGCGTTATACATGCTTCTATCTACGAAACAGAGAAGGAAACAAAAAATCTCAAAGCCTAACTCTATGCAACATCTAATGAAAATAGAGACTTAGTTGAAACGGCGCTTATTTTTTTAATAACAGGTTACTCACTGAAATTATTTCATATCATTCTTTTATTGTCCGGTGTATACTTTTTATTCCTCCTCCTACTCCTCCTACCCACCTCCTCCTTGTCATCACTCTCACCCCCTCCTCCTCCCCTCCTCCTCCTCCTCCTCCTCCTCCTCCTCCTCCTCCTCCTCCTACCACTCCTCCTCCCACTCATTCTCCTTCACCAATCTCCTTCACACCCTCCAACTCCTCCTCTTCCTCATCATCACCATCATCATCATCTTCATCAGCCACCTCCTCCTTTACCTCGTTCTCCTCTTGCTCCCCTTCCCATGTTCTTCTTCTCTCTCTCATCATCGTCAACTTCTCACTATTACACCTCTTCCTCTTCACCACCACCCATACTTCTCTCTTTCTCTCGTGCATTTTGGTAACTTTATCTTTCAGATTCTGATTTGCATTTAGGCCCGTTAGCAATGCAATGCCAATGTGAATGCTGTGCTATGAGTATGTATTAATTATTATTGTTCTTAAACACAGGTTGTGTTGGTTTGGTGGGTTCAACCTCTGTTTACATCTCTATTCTGTTATCGACAGGCGCAGTGTAATGACCTGAGGTTTCGTTTTCACTCTGTTTTTTCTCTTTCTTCTATTTTTCATTCAAACCATCTGCTTCATTATCATTCGATGTACCCAAAAATGACTATAGTGAGGTCCACGTTATAATGACAGTATTTGATCAACTTTGGTTTTGCTATCCTTGTTTATCAATCGAAAATGCCGGTGGTACTATCCTTTTCTAGGTCCACAACGATGCCAATTATGTTTTTGACAGTATAGAAATATAATAAATCAATACAGAGAATCGGCATCGCTATTCTTCTATCTTTATCCACTGCCATTATAACCTTGACCTCACTATAGACTACAATTCCTTGTTCAATTACTTATTCACTATCTTTTCAATCTTCTTCTTCTTCCTCTTCGTCTTCTTTTTTTTGATTCCTGTTCTTTAACTTCAACACTTTCCAAATCCCCATCATCTACTCCTTCTTCTTATTCTTTCCCATCTTCTCCTTCTGAAGTTTTTCTTCTCCTTCTTCTTCTTCTCCTTCTTCTTCTTCTTCTTCTTCTTCTTCTTCTTCTTCTTCTTCTCTACTTCTTCTTCTCCCTTCTTTTTCTTCTTCTTCTTCTTCTTTTTCTTCTCCTGTCTTCTTCATCGCCATCATCTTCTTCAACATCTACTTCTTATTTTTCTTCTTACTCTCCATCATCTTGTTCTTGTTCTTATTTTTCTTCTTCTTTTCCTTCATTTTTTCTTCGTCTTCTTCTTTATCTCCTTCTTCTCTTTCTTCTTCTTGTTATACTGTCTTCTTCATCACCATATTCTTCTTCTTCCTCTACTTCTTCTTCTTCTTCTTACTCTCCATCATCATCTTCTTCTTTTTCTTCTTTATCTTCTCCCTCTTTCTCTTCTTCTTCTTCTCACACTCCTTCTACTTCTCCTTTCTTCTTCATTGCCATCTTCTTCTTCTCCATCCACTTCTTTTCACTCTCCATCATATTGTTCTTCTTCTTTTCCTTCTCCTTCTCCTTCTCCATCTACCTCTTTATCTTTTTCTTCTACTTCTTCTTTTTCTTCCATTTTTCTTTTAATTTTTCTTCTTCTTCTCCTTTTTTATTCTTTATCCGCTCTTGCCATCTCTTTTCCTCTTTCTCTTCTCCTTCTTCTCTTTTCCTATTCTCTATCCTCTCTGGCCTCCTCATTTCTTCTTCTCCTTTTTTTTATTCAAACTGTCTTGCCTCTCCTTTTTTCCTCCTTCTTCTTCTTCTTCTCCTTTTTTATTCTTCATCCTCTCTTGCCTTCTCTTTTTCTTCTCCTTCTACTATTTCTCCTCCTCCTCCTACTCGTTCATTTTTCTTCTCATATTTTCATTCTTTTTCCTTCTCTGCCATTCCTTCATCTCTATCTGCTACTTTTTCTTTTTCTTCTATTATTACTCCTCTACGTTCATTTTTTCTTCTCATATTTTCATTCTCTTTCCTACTCGGCCACCCCTTCATCTCTATCTGCTCCTACATCTTTTTCTTTGTTTTTTCAAAATCGTAGGAGAATATGGCTTCATTGACCAGTTGTTAGTTTCATTTGCAACAATTGTACATAAATTTCTTGGACCCTCGAAATAAATGCTGGTGATAAAAATCAACGACTTTCAATTCATAACTCAGGTTACAATCGGATCCCAAGAGAAATTGGTGATGATTACGGGTTGTGTGTTTATTTAATCCTATTATTTGTTCAGTATCATAGGAACATTATTGAGTGGGCCATCAATTTTTGTGTGGTGATTGAAGATTTTTGAATGGTCCATGTTATCCCAAATACAGACCCATGAGGTCCATACGGGCGATCAACAAAATACTTATAATGCTTGTTTTGTTGAATCAAGAATTAGAATTTATAATTTTATGCACAAGTTCTCTAAAGCTTTTAGTATACGATCCTGTTATTTACTACTGTGTTAATTATTGCTATTACAATCTTCTTCTTCAAGTGTTCTATGATTCAAGATTTTTGGTAGGGTCCGAGTTTGTTGTTATAATTTTATGCACAAATGTTTTTTAATACCATAGAGAAACGATAGCGTAAGTAGATATCCCATGGTATAGGGCGTTTATGTCGCAATTTTTACTGTTATCCCAAGCCGATAGTTCACGTAGATCTTTCCTATGCAGCTGTGTGACGCTGGTTGTCTCTCAAATTGTGCCGTTTCATACACTTCACCCCACCAAAAACAGTGAAAATTTACAATAATCGACAGTAATCGGCTTGAGATAACAGTAAAAGTTGCGACATAAATTCCCTTTACCATGGGATATCTACTTACGCTATTGTTTCTCTATGTTAATACGCAACTTGAAAAAATCTTCCCTTGTTGTTAACAATGATAATTAGTAGTTGGTTCTGAGATTCAAGTCTTATTTAGACGTTTTTACCCCGATTGTCAACTGCTGAGGGTTATGCCCACACAAGTCCTAGACTTGTGCGTGACTGAGATTATAATGAGGGCTGAATGGACTGACTGTTCCAGGATTCATTTCATGAATTGTTCAAAGTAGGGTTAGAATCAAAGTGTAGAGTATTCTGTGATATAAATTCTCAAGCTGTGTAATCTCTATAATATAATACATCATTATTCATTTATTCATTCATTTACATTAACCAATTCACAAATCATATACATGATTGGAAAAGGATCAACAGGCCTAGCCTAAAAATTTTCCCTTTCCAAATTTTGATAGTAGTAAGCCAATGTCTTAAAGGGAGGTTATGTTGCTTCATTCTGAATACAATTCCGAGTCCAGAAATATACAAACGAAATTTTAGAATTTAATTAGATTGAAAAACCGAAAAGAATAAAAATATTTCACTAAACTGTAAACAGTAAAGTGAATAACGATAAAGGAAAGAATTGGCTTATATACACGTACGGGATAGGGAATTCACGTATGACGCATCATCACGTCTGAACTACTGGACTGATTAACTTGGGATTTTGCTTATAGATTCTCTATTTGGTGGTTATAGGCCTATTCAATACTCTTCAAGATTTCAGTCGGTCATGTTTTCAGTTTGTCAAGTTTCTAATCAGACCCTTGCAGAGCACGGGTTACCTGCTAGATGATTAAACGATGAAAAACCTACATTGTTCTAGATTAGATACTATTGATGAGTAAATTCAAATGTATGTAAATTTGAATTAATTGAATCTGGAATACTACTTATTCAAACAGAACAAATATGATTAGTTGCTAGTACAACTATAATAGTGAGGTCCACGTTATAATGGCAGTGGATAAAGATAGAAGAATAGCGATTCTGATTCTCTGCATTAATTAATTATATTTTTACACCGTCAAAAACATAATTGGCACCGTTGTGGACCTAGAAAAGGATAGTACCACCGGCTTTGTCGAATGATAGACATGGATAGCGAAGCCAAAGTAGATCAAATACTGTCATTATCACGTGGACCTCACTATAGTTGATAATAATGATTAAAAACGTATATTGTTTTACATTGGATACTATTGATAAGTAAATTCAAACTAATTGAATCTGAAATACTACTTATTTAAACAGAACCAATATTTTTAGCTGCTTGTACTCTACTAGTGCTGAATAATTGAATAAATAATAATAGATAAATCAATAAAATCGTTACATCAATCACATGTGGATAAAACTACAGTGTAATATCCTCCAAAAGTGAATAAAAAGTGAAGAAAGATCAAGCATCCAAGAATAATTCTAAGCGAGGAGATCGGAAAAATCAAGTTTTTGCAATTGTTTGTCGTTCGAATTGACCGATTCTGTCAAATACTCGAAAGTATCACACGGAGAGTTGATTTTTGGCACAGCTCTTGGTCAAGTTCAGTTAGAACAATCCCACGGCTATCAGCTTTCTTCAAATTTGAATTGTAAAACACTCGTTTCGCCCAAATAAAACAGCGGTCCACTTTCTCCCATACTGTTCCCAGCTCAAACACAGAAATACCAGAGCATTCTTGTTGCGTCAATTTATCGCACCTCCAGATCGCAAGGGCACAACTCAAAAAGTATAGTTTTTTAGAAAACGCCAAGTGAAGTTTCGCCCTAATCAACCTGTGGGAAAAGTCTCCTAATAACCGCATCATCACCATTTTACATAATTTCTTGGAAAAACTACATCTTTTCATCTGGAGTAATTATTTTTATAAAATCATTACTTTTGAGATTTTCTGAATTGTGCCTTTATAGCCATTGGAAAATACAACAGGAAATTATCATAAACGGGCCCAACTCTGAAAGTGCCTCTTTTACCGCTTAAATCAACTTTCAATAAAGAACTAACTCTGAAAGATCCCTTTTACCATTCAATCGAACTTAATAAAGTTTCACAAGAAATAAAATTCGATATTTTTGTAGCATTTTAATAAGATTTACAAACTTGGGTTATTCAAGGTATCAAAAAAACATAACTCAACAACTGTGATACCACACATGAAAAAAATAATTAAAAACGTGAAAAATCAATGTTTTTCACTCACTGGACTGGAGTATGTTCTTAGATGCTTGTGAATTACAATACTTTAGTTAATATTACAAGTACCAAAAAACAAAATTCGATATTTTTGTAGCATTTTAATAAGATTTACAAAACTTTGGTTATTCAAGGTATCAAAAAAACATAACTCAACAACTGTGATAACCACAACATGAAAAATAATAATTAAAACCGTGGAAAATCAATGTTTCACTCACTGGACTGGAGTATGTTCTTAGATTCTTGTGAATTACAATACTTTAGTTAATATTACAAGTACCAAAAACAAAATATATAACTTTGCTATAATATCATACTAATATTAAGGTATATGACATAAAATCACTGTAATCTTTTTGAAAACGTTTCAAATCATGACTTTTGAATCACACTTGAGAATGCTTCTTACAGCAGGATGCGAAACTAGTCGTGATTTGAAACGTTTTCAAAAAGTGTACCTATTTATTTCATATTCATCACGGTATATCATTTGTGAGAGTAATTTTATTAATGAAAAGACAAGGTATTGTCAAACCATAGATTTATTAAAAACGAGATACCGTTTCGGTTGTTACACCATTATCAATCTCTGGTAAACTTTTTACCAGAGATTGATAATGGTGTAACAACTGGAGCTTGTCTTTTCATTTAATATGGACAAGTAAAAATCATTTTACAATGTATCGTTTGGGAAAAAGTCAGGTGTATTGTCAGACGAATTCAAGCCCTCATAAAATGCATGATAAGGTGCTGTGATCAAATTCACTCTACAAAGATCCAATAGATCTTTTTTCTTTGCAGCTGATATAGTTGGTGGTGCAGAATACGCCTGTCTATAAAAGGTTATCGCTTTTCCTCTAGTACGGGCTCGAACACTAATTCTGGAAAATTAGAACTCTCATAATCAGAAAATGTTGTCTTGTAGTGTAGAATAAATGTTCTTCCTTCACCACTCGAATTATTCTTAATTGACTCCACGGAACTTTTTCACCCTCTGTATTTTTTAGGTAGTTATTACCAACTTTCTCGGATAGTTTTTTCAGATCAATCACATCTCCTGTTGTCAACTCTGTAATTTCAAAAGGTTTACCAGTTTTCTTCGATTTTGTAAAACAGTTATCCACTGGCTAGGTACATAAATTGTTCCCCTTTTCAGTTGCCTCTTTTTTTGATTTTCATAAGAGAATGCATCATGTCGCCCTCGTTTTGGGTATGCCCAACTTCCAGATATTTGTGTGTGTGCTCTTTATACCCATTTTTTGTACAGCATAAAGATATAAAGACGCTAAATATTTATTCTTATTTTGCCCTACGCAATTGTCACTGTAAAAATCACATCTTTACCTTGCACTGTCTTTCCAAAAACATTAAAAGACATGAGCCAATTTCATTACTACCACGTTTAGCATAGCCCTCGTTCCAAACAAAACAGAAGCTTGATGTGCACCGGATTGTAAATGGTGAAGTTGAATGTGGATAGCTTTCTCTTATAGTAAAATAATGATGCATCTCCACTTGGTGTTTGCAACACAGCTTGCAAATCGAAACAAGCACAATAATAGAATTATCTTCTTTAGCTTTAGTAGTGTCTTTCAATTTGTGCTCACGAGCAGGTTCTTGTTTTGCAAATGCTCTGTATGGGTAGATCCCATTGCAACTTTTTCGTCTTCTGATGCATTTTTATATGCTTCACAGTTCACGCAAAGATCTTTCTTAGGCTTAAAGAATCCCAGGTTAAAGTTATTATTGAAAATATTAGCATAGAGAGGATAACTTACTGGCTGTAATCCAGCTACTTCAGATTCCTTATTAAACATTCTGTGCATTTCTGCTATGTTAAATTACCTTCAAGATACTCTCTGCTAGTTTTGTTCCTCAAGTAGTGTGAAGGGATACGGGTAAAACTGTTGATGTGGTCTTTTACTCTTTGGGTAACAGCATCAGGAATTGTTGGATGACGATTGTGTGTTCCACGTTTGTCTCCTTCAACAACTCCACTAGATAGGGAGTTTTTTTAATGGCTGTTCTAATGGCCTTGTTAGTTACATCAAGAGTGGACATGAAAAATGTTTTACAGACTCTTACACGCTCATTATTAGTTTCCCAAATGGAATGCATGATCATGCTACGATTACTCCCTTCTCTTTACATACCTGTACTTGGGTTTGATTGTTGTTATGTGCCTCACAATAAATTCACGCTGGCGGTTTATGTCACCCAAATCCCAATAGCTGTCAAATATTTCTTTCCTCTTAGCTCTGTACTTTACTAGAACACTTCAACCTACACTTCAGTTCGTTGCAGGGTGGTTTCACATTCCTACAGTTAACAGTCCTTCCTTTAACATTTATGTACTCCTCCCAGGTTTCTGTGTTCTCTTCTAATTCTATATTGTCTGCTGTAGAAATAGAATTTTGTTGGTCATATTCCATGTTGTCTGCTATTTCTGTTGTAAAGCAAGTATTTGTTACATCAAACTCTTTCAATTCTGTGAACATCTGGGTTTCATACTCTTGTAGACCATTCACCTGTAAAATAAGAAGTTGATGATAATAATAAATAATATAATGGATAAATAAGTTCTAGAGCAGCTTTTTAAAGCAGTTGATTTCTTATTTGTCTGTCACTAATTTTTCGACTCAGTGAAGTGAGGTCTCTGTTGTTTTACATTATCTTGTAGCTCTGTCACAGGACAGAGAAAGAAACAAAAAGGAACAAGACAAAAAAAAATTGATAGAAACTACAATCTATTTCTAATAATTTTCAGCATTGGAAATCAACAAAAAAGTGGAATAAGGAGAAAATACACTATAGATAGGCCTACTTACATCATTCATGCATTCATCTATCATGATGTTGTCCTCTATTTCTGTCAGAGGATTAGCCTTCATCGGTTGTTCATCTTCTAATTCTATATTGTCATCTAATTCTGCTGCAGAAATAGAATTTTTGTTGTCATATTCCATGTTGTCTGCTATTTTTGTCGTAAAGCAAGTATTTGTTACATCAAACACTTCAATGATAAAATGAGAGTTTCATTATAATAATAATATAATATATTGTATAAATAAGTTCTAAAGCAGCTTTCTTATAAATTTGTCTGTCACTAATTTTTCGACTGAGTGAAGTGAGGTCTCTGTTGTTTAAATTATCTTGTAGCTCTGTCACAGGACACAGCGCATTGTATCATGGTTGAGCCTTATCAAACAGCTCATTATGAATCAAATATAATAATTATGTAGGCCTGTGTATTCCTTGCACAGATCTTTGGGTATCATGTATTTCTTGACAGTCTATCCAACTGGTTAATTAAAATACAGAGAACTAATTATACATCTTTGCTCTGTGCTCAATGTACGCATTGTTCATATTTCTATTTAGTCTGCTTTTGCTTTTATAGTGCAAGTAGTATCTACTACTGGTACATGTGGATCAGGTGAATTGAAATGTTCCATCAAGAAATAGCCAGCAAGGTTCTTGAATAATTATATTATTCAAACTCTACCACCAACTTTTAATTACCACTAATTTTCAAAATACTATTTAGCAAGTTGATGTCGAAAAATTCAACTGGGATTTTAAAAAATTCTTACATTATTTTCATAGGTTATAATTCAAGAAAAATGAAAGATAATTGTATTATTGTTAATGTCTGTATTATACTGTAAGAAATAACTTACCTGTTCAGAATTATTAGGAATTCCAATATTTATTAATCTCAGTATTTTTTCACCACGAGAAGTAGATGACATTTTCCACAAAGAACAAACAAACTACTACAAAAAGAACAATCCAATATGACACATAACCTAGCATGTATTAGGTACAACGATGAATAGCGTAAAAGTACCGTATGGTAATACAGGCACAATTCAAAATCTGCCTTTATTCACATTTATACGGCCTGGTCGTTCCATGTATGAATAGGCACAATTCAAATTGAGCCCCCTATAGATCTACAAAACCACTTAAAAAATTGAAATGGGAATAAGGGTTTAATTGAAATTTGAAGAGACTGGTGGCAGCTGGAGTAACCACGATACTCCCATTGGAAAGATCGCAAAAAAATACATAAGAATATGGATCTAACTCAAAACAGCTGTTTTTTGAGTTGTGCCCCTTTTGTTCTGGAGGTGCGATATTCTGCTAATGGTGGAATACCTGCTAATATTCTGCCAATATTATTGTGAACTTTTCCCTCTCATTCCACAGTTCTACAGTTCTATAAATCTCAAGTCTACAGTTTCTTTTATTTTACAGTATTATATTATCGTACTCTAAGAATTTCCTTTTCTGATCATATCAATTTTCTTCGAATGCGTTCTCAATAAAATTATTGTAGAAACCATTCAATTTACTGATTTTCTGTTGAAAATCAAATTTGAGAGTAACACTAGAATATGAATGAACTTTTTAAGATGAAGAGAATATTACCGATTCACCAGGTATTGATGAATTCTAGTTTGTTTAATGAATGTGACCATGGGATGAACGGATGAATCAGACCATCGATTATTCGGACCGACTCCGGTTGATTCGAAGCTCACACATAGGTCTTATTCATAACTGTCAGCCTAGATAGATAGCATCCATACTCTTCTTCATTCACCCCGTTCGCATCTTCTTCTCCTCCTTCTTATTCTTTTCTTCTTCTTCTTCTTCATCATCATCTTCTTCTTCTTCTTCTTCTTCTTCTTATTCTTCCTCTTCTTCTTCCTCTTCTTTTCCTTCTTCTCTTTTCCGTCCTTCTTTCTCATTTTTCTTCCTCCTCTCCTTCTCTTCCTATTTTCATCTTATCATCTGTTCCCTCTCACTGTTATTCTCTCTCTCTCACTATCTTCATGTTTCTCTTTCTTCAATCCCAATTCCTATTTTCCATCTCCCTCTATAATACTAAATCCACAAAAATTGAACCAGATTTGTGTGAACTGGGCTGAGAAGATGCTGCTGACAACTTTGAACAGAGAAGAGACCAATAACTCAAACCGTTTCAAGTTCCCCTCTCCCTTCCTCATCCTTTCTACATGTCCTATTCCTATTTTATATCCTTGTTCATCAAGCATCGACAAACTATTATAGATTCACTAAAACCGGATGAATTTCCTTGAGCGACCACACAAATATCATCACATCTTTATCGCCTTTCATTTCTCTATTTGAACTAGATTATGTTACTCTGTACTCTTCCTGGAGGATCTTCTCCTCTTGCTCTAACGTTTCTTCTCATAGAGAACATAATTTAATACATTACTAATTTTTCCATTGATCATCCTACTTTTTTAAGAGGATCTTCTCTTGAATGAAAAAGACTAAGAAATTGTCAAATCTTCTCTTCCTGCTTTAATCGTTTCTACTCCTGATTTGTCATTTTGTTGAGAAAAGTCCACAAATTTTGAATCAATTTCAATAATTAATATAATTTCAATACAATTTCAATTAATTGACCGAACGAAGTGAGGTCTAAGATTCAAGTCGTCGGTTTGGCATTTCTCTTAATGTTTAAATGTTTATATGTTTATATATTTATAAGTTGCGCATTTTTGGCGAAACGCGGTAATAGATTTCCATGAAATTTGACAGGTATGTTCCTTTTTAAATTGCGCGTCGACTTATATACATGGTTTTTGGAAATTTTGCATTTCAAGGATAATATATAAGGAAAAATGAGCCTCCTTCATACGCCAATAGAGAGTAAAATCAGACTATAGAATTATTCATCATAATCAGCTGACAAGTGATTAACAGATGTGTGGAGAAGCCAGTCTATTAATTACTGTATTTGTTCGTTTTTTGTTTTTGTTATAGTATTAATAACGTTTATCGACTTATTATATTTTTATTGACGTTTCCTATTGCATTGTTATTGCTTTAATGGAATAAAAGTATTCTTATTCTTATCTGTATAAGGTCTATAGTTTCAATCAAAGACATTAAAGAGGTATGCATCTTTAAGCTGGGTTTACAACAAAGTTATCAACAAAATGGTTATAACTCAATCCTTATAGATTCTATTAGATTGAACGAAAGTTGACAAACAGATATGTTCATCATGTGTATGATAAGTTATGTTCAATCTAATATAATCTGAAAGGATTGAGGTTAAATTTTTTCTAATAAATTTGTTCAAATCGCAGCTTTAAGGTCTTGGTTTCAATATTTTGTTTTGCAGTCATGGTATTATTATGCGTGCCCATCAGTATCAATATTCTCACATTCGAAAAAACTAGTTTAATAGGTGAATAAAAATAAACGAATGAACTAAATAATGCTGAAGAAATTATAATATTTTTTATTCTAAAAATTAATTTTCATCAGATAGAAAGATCATCACGGAACTGGATGAATCATATCATATGAAATACAAATTCAAACGTGAACTGAGTTTGTTAACATTTAAAACAGTTGACATCAGCTTGTACTTGTGGATGAGAATACTGCGTGAGGTCTACTGTTCACAGAAATACTAGTATAATTTCTATATTAGTAAAACACATTGTAATCGAGATTCATAATTTATATGCACTACCAGATAACTTATATTAGGAAGTGAAGAAAAATTTTCAATGTTCTGATGAGTGCTACTATATCAGAAACAACTCACTCCAGCCGTTGATGAATTGAAAATTCATTCTACGTTTGTGGTTTTTTCAACGATTACTTTCAGTCAAAAATTTTAGGAAAATGAAACTAAGGAGGAGAAAAAGAACAAGTGGAGAGGGCTAGGAGAATGAGGAAGAAGTAGAAGAAGAAGAAAAAGAAGAGAAAGAAAAAATAAATAAGAAGAAGTTGAAGAGAAAAAAGAAGACGAAACCCATATTTTGAGAAAAACCTGAGAGATATCTAGAATTCTCGCTATATGTGCACTATTATAAAGTGAAGCTGACTGTAGTATAGTGTAGGCATTAAAAGCATTCTAATCTGGTTTTTGTGGAGGATTGGTCAGGACAGTACATGAGAGAGAGAGAGAGAGTGAGTGAGTGAGGTGAGAGGTGACAGGAGAGAGAGGAGATAAAACATGAAAGAGGAGTGAGACAGAGTGGATGTTGTTAAATTAAATGAGAGGCGAAGAAGAAAAAGAACAGGTGGGACTGGAACGAAGAAGAAAATGAAGAACAGGTGGAGATGATGATTGTGATGAACGAGAAGATGAAGAAGAAGAAGCAGAAGAAGAAGAAGAAGAAGAAGAAGAAGAAGAAGAAGAGAAGAAAGAAGACGAAGAAGAAGAAGAAACTGTGTTTTGTTTTGTTGTCCAGTGGAAGAGAGAAGGTACTGAGAACAACAGCTAAACCTGTATCTGCATAATAATGATGGGCTTTCGACCTCTTATTATTTTTTTAGTCTGGGTGTCCAGTGCTTGAAAATTGTGTTGCATGCACGTGATACACAAGTTGTTTGTGTATCATGATTGTATGACTTGTCATGTTTATTCATGGTTATGTATCATTCTATATGTATCATCTCTATAGATCTGTGTATATCTTGCTCGTGTATGAGTTGTGTATCTTTCTTATGTATAATTGATTTCTATTGTTACGAGATGGATCAGAGGTTGAATTGATCATTAGCGTTGTGTATCAAATATAAGCTTTAGTACCAAAATGCTCTGTATAATATCTTGTCTGAATGTCCAGGGTACCAGCTTTGAATTGTATATTATTGTATCAGCTTCAATGCATTTCATCGTTCCAATGAATTCTTGCATCGCAAGACCTTTTCCATTCCATCCAACTCATATACTGTAT
This sequence comes from Nilaparvata lugens, assembly GCF_014356525.2. Classification (NCBI taxonomy): domain Eukaryota; kingdom Metazoa; phylum Arthropoda; class Insecta; order Hemiptera; family Delphacidae; genus Nilaparvata; species Nilaparvata lugens. The sequence continues at coordinate 13,707 of NW_024090525.1, forward strand.
TGAGCTCATTTTTCTCTGTTAAGCATCAGTTACATATTAAAATATATTTTTGCTACAGTTACCTTGAAAAGTGACCATTCGTGCACTAATTACAGAACGCAAAGACTCACTTTTCCTCTCTAGTGCGCAAGTATTACTTTTGCGTACTCCAGATTTGCAACATGGCAACACTAAATAGTTGGTGGGTTATATGGAGGATTAGTGCACGAAAACAAAATTGAGTTGGTAACAATGACTATAGATAATACTCATTTCAATGGCTACCCTACATTTATGATAAAATCCCATCTAGAAATCCAAAACAAGAATAATGTTTCATCTAAATCATAATTAAATAAAATCATCATTTACGAATTCGCATCATTTAATAATAAATAATAGTTCTTTTCTATTAATATTATATTTTCAACTGCAAGCAATGAGAAAAGTAGCAATATACATTATAAAATTCGAATTTTCGAGGTTAATGATTACCGTTTGATATTCATATAAATAATTATAATAAAATATAACAATACTACAATAATAATATTATTCTCTGCTGTCTAGTTATTTTTATAAATATTTTTCAGTTTACTTGAGCATTTTTCTCGGTAATTTGAGCAAAAGTCTAAATTTCTGAATTCTGTTCAGTACTTTTTAGCTGGATGAAACAAACTTAGGTACGATTCTTCCCGCTAGGTTGCGTGCTTGTCGGTTCAGCCATCTTGCAGCCATCCCAATGAGCTGTTGGCATGTATTTTGAATGCGAATTTTTTGTCTATCTGTATTTTCCTTGATTCTTGAATGAATACAAATGAGATTCTTGGCTGAGGATTTCAACTTCAATTGCATTATTAATTTTTTGAATGAATTAAGGTTGTTATCAATAACAGCATCACACACACCAAACATTTGATGGACTTCAGCCATCATTTTACCCATAATCATTAATCAACCACTTCTCATATTCAATGGTAACTGTAGGAAAAGTTTAATGTGAAATACGTGAGCAAAGTTCCTCTGTTGCACTCAAGAAGCCATTCACGTTTCTTTCGGTGCAGCAAACTGTCACTTTGCGCACTAGTGCACAAATAACTATTGTTGAATTGTTGAAATTCTTGTTACAGTATTATCCAAGGTTTTTGCCTCAGTGATTAATATCCAAAATTATTCAACCCACGTTCTCAATTCCACCTCTACCTCTCCAATCATTTCCTCTTTCTTTTTCGATCCTCCCCTATTCTCCAACTCACTCTCTCCCCTCTCTCACGCATCTTCTTTCTCACTTTCCACCTGTTCAGCCATCAACGTGTTCTCTCCAATTCGGCTGTCAATCATATCACTTGTTTCGTGAAGAGAATAAGAAGCTGAAGATGGAGAAGAAGGAGAAGGAGAATAAGAAGGAGGAGAAGGAGAAGGAGAAGGAGAAGGAGAAGGAGAAGGAGAAGGAGACGGAGAAGAAGAAGAAGAAGAAGAAGAAGAAGAAGAAGAAGAAGAAGAAGAAGAAGAAGAGTTAGCATAGGCTGAGAATACATTATTAGAAGCAGCAGCAGACAGTCAAAAGTTGAAAGGTTTGAAAGGCGGTTGATTATTATAATGTTGATGGCGCACCGCCCTTTGAATTCCATTAGCAGTGACATTGTTATGTTATCAGTGGCATTCAATTCAATCTGTCAGCATTCCTCATAAACAACATCAGTGCTTCCCATTTAAATAATGCTGACAGTTGTAATTTTTGTGTGTATCAGTGAGATTCACTTCAAACTGGCAGAATCCCCAATAAATTATATGATTGATTCCCCATTCAACCAATACTGAAAGTTAAAAATGAATCTGAGTTTGGTAGGCAGTGACATCTGATATCGGATGTCAGAACCTGGCTCTACTCAATGACATAATCAATTTTCTACTTTCTCACTTACATTAGGGTTTCCTCTCTCTTTCCTTAGATGTTCGTCCTTAATCAATTTTCTACTTTCTCACTTACATTAGGGTTTCTTCTCTCTTTTCTTTGATGTTGTCTTTTTTTACATCGCAGGTAATTATGTTGACTCGTACATTCTATTTTAAATTTGGTTCATATTGATTTCCTAGCTCTACCAAATACCAATACTCTGGTATATCAATAAGCTACATTACTTCCACCTTCACATGATTGATTATAATAATAATAGCTATGATGATAGCTTGGAACTCAAACTTTCATTACTCTTCCACCAATTTATACTAATATCATTCTAAAATGATGATAATGATGAGATGATGATGATGATGATGATGATGATGATGATGATGATGATGATGATGATGAGATGATGATGATGATGATGATACTAAAACACTTGGAAGACGCCAAGGAATCAAGGTGGAGCAGTGGGACATCAGTTATAAGGAATGATAAGTTCATTTAAGGAATATGGTAGAAAAGATTATTCCTTCCGACAGTATAATTGACCGAGCGAAGTGAGGTTCAAGATTCAAGTCGACGGTTGGGAATTTCTCTAAATGTTTTAAACGTTTAAATGTTTATATGTTATGTTGCGCATTTACGGCGAAACGCGATAATAGTTTTCATGAAATTTGACAGGTATGTTCCTTTTTAATTGCGCGTCAACGTATTTACAAGGTTTTTGGAAATTTTGCATTTCAAGGATAATATAAAGGAAAAAGGAGCCTCCTTCATACGTCAATATTAGAGTGAAAATCAGACTATAGATTATTATTATTCATCATAAATCAACTGTCGACTATAAATACATGCCATGACGCATGCAATTCAATATCTAAATGTAACTTGGTAGAAAATTAGCAGCTGTGTAGACTATGAATTGCATGCCTCATTGCATGCCTTATTACATGCCTCATTGCATGCCTCATTGAATGCAAGTTTTATGCACTATCAAATAGGATGCAAAGAACTTATAAAAGCTCGTCTGGGCGCCCAGATGTCTTCTGGTTTTCTCGCGCTAAATTCCGGAAAGCGTTATATGATAATTAAATCTTGTGTAAGCATGATCTGATCAAACAAATAGTTTGTGTATCAGTGTGGATGTGCTTATGGTTTGCGACGTCGTTATAACTGCGCGAGGTCTACTGTTCACAGAACTACTAGTATAAACATATTCACATTTTTGGTAAGAGCTACTCGTATTTATGTGAAAATTTGAAAAATCAAAAAACTTTTTTCAACTGCATTTTATTACTCACGATAAGCGAGTGAGTCACTCACTTGAAATGTCATTATATGTCGAAACATGTCGTGAGTGATGAATGGATATGTAACAAGGTACATGAGTTTTTTTTTAATTTTTACATACATCATTCATGTAATGTGAAATTACTTGAATTATAGGCCTATTATTATTGAATTCACTTTCTGAGATGATAGGCCTATTCAAAAAAATTCAAATTCTTTATTTGCCATAATACAATAGATTTTTTCAAAAACAAAACACAATTAAATACGTAATACACATACAAACATTATTATTTATATCATATATATATCAATCATTCTATATATTTTCATATTCTAGAAAATTTTCTTAATCTGGTAGATATTGAATGGAAAAAATTGAAAAAATGGTAATATCACAACTGATTTATCAAAGGAGGAAAAGATAAGGTATGAGAGTTCTAGGCTTTCACAGAAGTTCAAAAGCACTGTAGTAATCAGAGAAGATCCGTCAGATAGTTTGACCGGTAGTTGTCTAGCTTTGATTGTCCAGTCAATCTGTGATTGTCCAGTCAATTGTCCTCTAATGGGCCAGTGCACTAGCCGGCCAATTAAGAAGCCCGTCGTCTGACAAAAACCAAACATAAACCGCTATTCAGAAAGGCTATTCACATGTATCATTACTCACCCTCTCATCTTTCACACCCTATCTCTCTCTTTCTCTCATTCTCTCTTTTTCACTTTCTTTCTCTTTCTTTCTTTCTCTCACACACTGTCTCTCTCTTGCTCACTCAATCACTCACTCACCAATCTATTATTTTTTCACTCACTGTTTCTATTCTACTGTGCCTCTTTGTAAAACTCACTTTTCTTATCTTCAAGCACTATTAAGAAACGACATGGATTTAAGAAATTTTCCTCGTTTCTTAAGGGAATTCGTGTCGTTTCTTGCTGATTTTACTAGGCCTATATATTCAACAATCTAGAATATAATGATATATCTACTATCTACTATCTACTATCTACTATCTATAATGATATTAAAGAGAAGTATTGGCTTATACGCATACGGGATATACGCATAGAACTAGCGCAGTAGTGTCTCAGGAATATATCTTATGATAGCACTGTTGTATTTTTACTTATGTATTTTTTCATATTATAGTATATTACTAAAATGTATAATCATTACACAATATATATGGAACTGATATCTTAGGTTACATTGCAGAATATTCTATGAATATAGCTCTAGAATATATTATTGGAATTAAGCGTGGCTCATTTTTTCTCTTGCTCATGATTATCTATAATTTAATGAAGGATAGAATTGGCTTATATAAGTACGGGATAGAAAATTCATGAGTGACACATCATCACGTTTGAACTACTGGACTGATTAACTTTGATATTTTGCATATTGACTCTTCATTTACCGACGATGGTGATAGGCCTATTTCAAATTCTTCAAGATTTCTGAAGGTCTAATTTTCAGTTTGTATAGTTTTAAATTGGACCCTTGCGAAGCACGGGTTACTTGCTAGTCATCTATGGAGAAAAGTAGCTAGTATCACAGTATCATAGAGAAACAATAGCATAAATAATAGATATCCCATGGTATAGGGCGTTTCGCAACTTTTACTGTTATCTCAAGCCGATAGTCCACGTAGTTCTTTCCCGTGAAGCTTTATGACGCTGGTAGTCTCTCATATTGTGCCGTTCATACACTCTTACCCGGTCAAAACAGTAAAATCGACAATAATTGACAGTAATCGGCTTGAGATAACAGTAAAGCTGCGACATAAACGCCCTATACCATGGGATATCTACTTATGCTATTGTTTCTCTATGCTAATAGTGAAATTCAATATATTGTTCAATATCGTCTACTGACGTCAACAGAGCTTTTCTGCTGTTGAAAATGAGATCGAATGAAATTGAATAAGATAAAGATGACCTGTGAGTCAAAAGCCTCTCTTCCAGTTGACCCAAGGCTTCCGGGTCAGACTACTCACTTCGGCCTTGACAGGAAACTTCTTCTCTTTTACCTTTCACACTTCTTCTCCTTCTTCTTTTTCTTCTTCTCCCTCTTCTTCACCTTTATCTTCCTCTTCTATCTCCCCATTCTTCTCTCCTCCCTCCCATCTCCTCCCAATTTGGTAGAGAGTTAGTGGGGAGGATATTTTTAATATTCTTTCCGAAGAATGGACATTGATATGTCCAAAGCTCCGCCAATTTATGTAGATGCATAACAATATAATTATCTATAGCTATTATATTACAAATTGCTTTTTCATATCATATACAGTTCAATAATTATTTCCTTAGTCTGTATTATGTAAATTCATCTATAATTTTGCTGTATTGTAAGGTATTGTATATAAGTGTATAAGCCAGTATATATTGTAATCTACATAAATAAAGTACTCAATCAATCAATCAATCAATCTCTTTTTCGAATGCATTTCGTCTTTCCTTTTCCTCTATATCCTTTCCCTTCTCATTTTTCTTCTTCATTTTTCTCTCTCCTCATTTTTTTATCTTCCCTCTTCATTCTCCTTCTTCTCTCTTAACCACTTCCACCAGAAAGCTACTCTATCTTCTTCCTTTTCTGCCAATGTTCAGAATTTTTCTGCGTACGAGGAGGCATTTGCAAGGAAAGGGGTTGAAGGTTACCACTTTAGAAGAAAAGATAGAAATGCATGTGCACCGCTACAGCTATCAAAACAACAATATAAAGAAAGAGAGAGAAAGAGAAATGAAAAGAGAGAGAGTGACTGAGAAAGATGTACGGGGAGACAAGTGCTATAAAACAAGGTGCATGTTGAAGGTACCGCTTTGTTTTAATGGACAAGTGGCTATAAAAATCATGTGTGCTGTAGAATGAGGGCTGAAAAGATAGGAAGGAAGAGAGAGAGAGAGAGAGAGAGAGAGAGAGAGAGAGATAAATAACTAGGGAAAGGTACTCTGGGATTGTGAGAGATGCACGTACATGACAATGAGTAGAAGGAAGGAATTGGAATGTTACTACAGTATTACGATTGAAAATAGTTGAAATTACATTTTCTAATAAATAATTTTTGGTATCCAAACTGATTTTTTGAACTACATTACTAGCTAGAGGATAACCAAGCTCATGTTAGGAGTTTCAAGCATCTTGAAAGAGCTTTAATATGAATCGAGAATCCTCAGATAACCAATCGGGTTACAAAAGATTAGAAGGTAATTAGAATAAAAATTATTAGAAGAAACTGATTCTCAATGGTCCATATGAATAAAACCAGAGCAAATGCTCATGAGCAAAAGCATTGAGCATAAGGTTTTGCTCATGAGCAAAAGGTAGAAGCAAAAGCATTTGCTCATTTTTATATGAATAAGCTTCACCTTATACTCTTACCTTATGCTCCTGAACTCTGGAGCAAATGCTCACGTATTTCAAAGATTTTTCATCAGCTGATTCACTTTTGTAGCCTTACTTTGTTTTTATAGCTCACGGAAGCGCTAAATATGCAAGTAGGGTGCACCGCTTGTGTTTGCGTCCTCTGCTCTGTTTTCTATTTATGAATAGAGTTTTAGGTTAGTTGAGTTTAGTATTTTGAAATAATAGCGTGGAAAAATGTCATCTCTATAATAATCTTCAGCATGTAATATCAATAGCCTTCTTATAATCGTCTACACTCTCATATTCTTAAATGCCTATTTCCTATTTTGTGATGGCTATCTTTATCTAACAGGTACAGCTATCTTTTGTATTTATTCTTTTGTAGGGAAAATGGTGATATATATCATGGTTGAATCTAAAAAGAGTTTTATAGTTTTCAACTATTGGTTGTGATCGTATCTGGTATAGTTTCCTCTTCCTCATACGAATTAGTTGAGCCATTTTACTATGAGCAAGAGGTGATAAGCTGCTCTAGACTAGACTCACCTTTTTTGAAGCATTTGCTTCAAAAGTTGAGAAAATGCTCTAGTTTATTCATAGCAAGAGCTTTTACTTTTGAGCAAATGCTCAAACTATTTTTTTGATGAGCATGAGCTTGAGCAAAAGGTTTTGCTCACGTTTATTCATAGAAAATGAAGCAAATGCTCAATATTTTAGAAGTATAAGCAAATGCTCAACTTTATTCATATGGCCCAATTTCTCGTTGTAATATACATGATAATTAGAAGACTAATTTAGATATACTGATTTTTTCAGAGAAAATTACTATAATACTGTATTCTGTGGTCGTGTATAGAAATGATATCGGGATATGATATAATTGTAAAGGAAAAATGTATACTAACTAGTAACTATACTAAGGTAGTAGCAGTTCATAGAAATGATGAGTGATACAATATAAATCCGGTTCTGTGGATGAATTTAACGTCTGGATATCTCGAGATGGAAACGCGTGTATTACCTAACAGCTTGATCGAATTAACAGGTGAAAGTCCTCATAGCTGCGTGCTGCTCACACACTCACACTTGTATAATTTATACCGTTATAGATGAGTGGATACATAGATTTGCAGATATACAATCATATATGAAGATATCGAATCATAATTGAGACACAGATATAGAATCATTGAGGAGATATGTGTATAGAAACATTATTGAGATATAGATATAGAATCACAATGGATTTGAAATTCTAATGGTGATATAGATTCATAATTACGATATATCTATAGAATCATGCGAATTTGAATTCACAATTTATAGTTTTAGTTCATAGAATAATATGAATAGACTAACATATTATCATAATAAGAATCTTCCAGCAGTATTTATTTATTTACTTCATTACACTTGAAAATGGCATCAATGTCCGAAACATGTTGTGATTAAATAATTCAAAAAGGGTACTGAGATTTTTATTTTTCTTTCTATTTTTATTACAAGTAGCCCTATACTGAAAAGAGATATATAAAATCCTAATGAAGATAGAGATCCATAATTACGATATAGATATAAAATCATATTCAAGATATATAGATATAAGATCATTATAATGGAGATATGCGTGTGTGTTGATAATAAACGTGCACCGTGAGATTAACTTTGAACTGTCAGTATTGTTTGAATGGAAAGCATTCATGTTATTCATATGGAATGCTGACAGGTTGAAGTGATACTTACTATAAACTATCTACTATAGTACAGATTGATGGATAAGTATAGTTATAGAAAAGTGTAGTGAAGTTAGTATAGTTATTGATTGCATAATAAATGTGTTGTTGAAGTGTTAAGATATGAAGGAAGCTTGGACGATATTGAGTAGGCTTCAATGATCATGTCACATAAAACCATAGTCATGGATACATTATTATTGACTCATAATCATTATGTATTCATTATGTTTCATCATAATTATTATGTTTCAAGTGTGGAATATTCAAAGTGTTTGATATAATATTATACGTACAATATGTGTTGTATGAATTATATTATATCAGAAAAAAATAGATATAGAAATAAAGAGGAAAAGGATGGGATTGTAATACCATTGTAGTCCTTTCATGAATGAGTAGAAGTTTTATTTTAATTACTGAACACTTTTATGAGTGGAGACATCTGATTTTATATCAAAATCCGAGCTTGGATACATGGTTCAATGCATGATAATGTATCAAGTCTCAGATTATAATGATACTATTCAAGCACTCTTAAAAAATGTCAACTTAGCACGACATTTTCATCACAACCCATTATATTATCATCAACTTAAAGTTGTACTTATTTATTTTTCAGGTGAGTCCATGAGGTCTACCGTCTTCCTGGGCTGAAATAATCAGTGAGTAAATATGAAATTTATCTAATAACTATTTATTGTTTGTGCAGTTCTAATCATCTCAATAGTTGTCAATATTTCAGATAAGAATTCAAGAATCATATCAATTTTGAAAACTTATCCATATCGATTGGAAGAAAATTGTTAGTTGAGGTTTTATTCACAAACTAAGAAATTCCTGTTTATTTTTGAGGAGATCATCCTCTATAATCTTACCCTTTTTCACTATTTCCAATTCGTTTCAGATAGAAAATGTAATAGATATGAGGTGAGATTACAGGAGACAATCCTTGAAGTTATGTTCCTCATGACTCTATACATTTTCCCTCCATCAATCATGTTTTAGTTCGAGAAGGAGAGACTAAATACATATATGTGGGGCAAAAGTATAGATACAGTAACAAAGATGAATAGTTTAACTGTTAGAGAGGGTGAGTGAGTGGGAGGGAAGAGAGACAGAGAGAGAGAGAGAAAAAATGATAGTGAGAGGAACAAAGTTAGAGAGAGATTGATTGATTGAGTACTTTATCAATGTAGATTACAATATATACTGGCTTATACACTTATATACAATAGCTTACAATACAGCAAAATTATAGATGAATTTACATAATATAGACTAAGAAGATAATTATTGAACTGTATATGATATGAATAAAGCAAATTGTAATAATTATATTGTTATGCATCTACATAAATTGGCGGAGCTTTGCACATATCAATGTCCATTCTTTGGAAAGAATATTAAAAATATCCTTCCCACTAACTCTCTACCAAAACAGAGATGAGAGAGAGAAAGATAAATAGGCTGCCTTTATTTTAACCTAGAGGGCAAAGTTAGGGCGCAGCCGGCTCTCTCTCTCACTTAGCACACCTATACAATTATAATGCATTTACATCAAAGCAACATAAGGGAATAATATCTTAATAGAATAATAAGAAATATGATAAAAAAAAGTATAAATTAATAGTAATTGAAGAAAAACAACAATTTCATTTGATTTTAATTCCAAACAGAGAGAGAGAGAGAGAGTGTGAGAGAAGAGAGAGAGAGACAGAGAAAGAGAGAACGTGACACGGAGAGATAAAGTTAGGTGAATTGAATTGAACTGTATTGACTTGCTCCTTTATTTCAAAAACGGAGATAAGTGATTCATAGATACCCATTGAAAGGGAGTGACAGAGAGAGAAGTTTGAGAGTGTAGTAGAGCTATTGAGAGAGCGAGAGAAAGATTGAGATAGTAAGAGAACAATTGAGAGAGAAAAATAGAGAGTATAAACATGTGGACAACATAATAATAAAGACATACAACAAACGATGAAGTATTTACAACTGTGGGATTCGCAAGCATGCTAAATATCTACCGGTATCATAATAATTATGTACCTTGCCTAGTAGACAAACCCTTCCTTATAATCACTGCTCCCAATTAGTTCGGTTATGAAGTTATGGTTAGTTTAGGTTAGGTTGGTTATGGATGACTGTGACATTTATTGTCAGGCACTAGAATAGGTTCTACTCATAAATTATGGTGATTTAGCTTCAAATACTGTTAAACATAAAATTCCAGCCGGCTAACTGGTGATGTGGCGGCTGATTTATAATGGACCGTGTGACCTCTCAGAAGACTTCTATATACTCAATGATCTGGGAGAATACATTTATTAGTTTGAAACTAGTATAAAATCAACTAATATACTAAAAAACTAATAATCTATATACTAAATAATGAACTATAGTGGGGTCCACGTTATAATGGCAGTGGAAAAAGATAGAAGAACAACGTTGCGATCCTCAGTCTCAGGGGTGCCCAGCCCCCCAAAGCCAATGGCGCATGCCCCCCCCCAATTCAAGTGTAATGCCCCCCCCCAATCCATGTGTAATGACCCCTCCCCAAAGTACCCCAACTCCCAACTCTTTAGTTTTTAAAATTAGTCAGTGTATGACAATAAAATTCACATCTTAAGGTGCTTACAGATATACGCGCCGCGAACATGAGCAATTCACTTTTAATCAGCTGATGCCAAGCTTTTTATATCTGTATTTTACACGTTTCTGTAAAAATACAGATATAATCAGCTGATTAAAAGTGAATTGCTCATGTTCGCGGCGCGTATATCTGTACGCACCTCTACATTCTAATCTTCCAAAGGACATTATTTACCTTTGTTCTTGTGAGGAATTCTTTCTGTTTTCATAATATTGTAAAATATATACCATCATTTCTTATCTCTTTAAAATAGAAATAAAGTATTTTTTGATATTATTTTGAGACTAGCAGTGCACCCGCTCTTGTTCGGGAGGACTAGAAAGAACTTCATTACATCAGGAAAAACTACATGACACATATTTTAATAGGATATTAAAAGATAAGTAAGGGAGGCTTTGCTTTTTAAATGTTAAGGTTACTTATAAAAAGTTGAATAATAATATCATTGATAATTCTTTATTGCAAAAGAATATTGCATAGCAATCTTGGTAAACATTCATACACATTTGGAACGATTTTATTCATACAATATATAATGTCGACAAGTTTAGGTATTCTAAATCCTATACTATTAAACGAGCAATTTCTGTTTAGATGTTTTGATGTTTAAATTTTTAGATGTTCATATGTTTGTATTTCACCGGATCTCGAAAACGGCTCTAACGATTCTCACGAAATTCAGAACATAGTAGGTTTATAATATGAAAATTCGATTACACTAGGTCTCATCCCTGGGGAAACTCGCTGAAGGACATTAAAAGAATTTATTCATCCTTGGAAAAGCAGCTGATAATTTCGGCGTCTGTTGATGATGGAAGTGAGTGAGCGAGTGCATGTGTGTGGGACTGAGACAAAATTATGACTCAGCTGTTGAACTTTTGTACATAATTCAATCAGGTACTTAGTGACAGTTGTACAAAAGCCGGTTAAATTTTAATCCTGATTTATTCCAGTAGAACCAATCAGATAAGCTATCTTTGAGATGGTCTTCTGTGATTTGGTTCACGTGACATGAATCAGGATTAAAATTAACATGCTTTTGTGAGAAAAATTGTTGCATTTCTCTGCGAATTAATCTCAATTCACTGTGATTAGATAGAACCTTCTGTATGAACTATGAATATTTATTATAATTCTTCTTTCGTAATAATTTTTATATGCTTTTGTAGGTACTCGAGAGCGGAGCTCGGTGCCCCGATATTTATCATGAATGGAATAGGTTGTCACTGATGTTGTGTTGTTGGTAGTATTTACTTTTTAACATTACAGGAGTAAATAACACAAGTCGAACAAAATGTATCTTTAAATGGTTGGTTTTTGGAATAAAGATATCATCTGAACAAGTACATTTTGTAAATTCTATCTATTAATACAAATATCGGGGCACCGAGCTTTGCTCGTTATTTATTCATTGATAAACAGATTTATTTCATTGATAATCATTTCTTCAGATAATTGGGGAAGTACTAACAGGCACAGCCCAAAACTGTTACTTACCCGAATTTTGATTTATTCACTACGAAAAATATATTTCGTCTGTGATTTATTCACAGACGAAATCATCATCTGTTTTTCCAAGAACGAATTATCCTTTTCATGTCCTTCAGGAGTTTTCTCAGGGATGAGACCTAGTGCAATCGAATTTTGATATCATAAACCTATTATATTCCGAATTTCGTGAAAATCGTTAGAGCCGTTTCCGAGATCCGTTGAACATAAATAATAACAGATAGCCAGATAACCAGATATAGAAATAGAAAAATATAACAGATATACATAAATTGCTCGCTATTATAATAGGATAACAACTTATAGTCCAGTCTAATGGTCGTTTTTCAGGAAACAGCCTTGAAATAATTTTTTTCGATGGTTCTATATATATATTTTGGGGCGCTGAATTCTAATCTGAAATTTGCTGACACACTAGAAGGCGACTTCACCCCAAAATTTTGGATTTTTTTAAGTTTTCCATTTAATCTCGAGAACCTTGAATTTTTAGAGAAAAAGCATTCTCCATATAATATTAAAGATAATAAATTTCCAATGAATTGAGTGGTCGCGCAGGACTACTTTTTGGATTTTATATCTGAAGTGTTCCACAAGACACGCAACTTTGAATGTGCGAGAAATTTGTGATATTTTCCCCATTCTCACAGTCTCGCATATGCAACGTTGCGTATCTTGTGGAACACTTCAGATGCAAAATCCAAAAAGTGGTCGAGGTTGTGATCACTCTTCCACTCCCATGAAATATACTTCTGTTTTCAATACCGTTCAAAAGTTACAGCCAATTGAATGATGATCTTTATTTTCTCATTTTTCTTGCGATTTTACTGTTATTAAAGAGTCTCTAAAATGAGTACAATGCATGATAGAAACTTGCGATTGGTCTTATATGAGAGAATGTCATGCTCTATAAGCTGAGTTGCCCTAAATTGATCTTGCATTACTGTTATATCGAAAAACTGTCGAGACTGTGAAAATGAGAAAAATATCGCATATTTCTTGCAACAGCAAGAAACTCAAACACAGGACATTAAAAATCAAATGAAGCAAAGGAAATCAAAATAATAGTTGATGAAGTTATAATTTTTTTTTGTCAAAGATTTACCTTCAAACTCATAGGCTTAAAATTACTAAAATTCCTGCATACAAAATATTATCAATCGTGCTTATGCTTTATATTGAGTTACACTTAGCAAAATATAACATTGTAAAGGTGGGAAAAATTAGCTACATTAGGATATCTCTATTAATACCTTGATTTTTAATCATAATTCAAAATGTTGACATAAAATATACAAAAAATCATGCCCCCCCCAAAAATGTTGATGGCGCAAATTGCGCCATGCCCCCCCCCTTGTGGGCACCCTGCTCAGTCTTGACAATGCCTTCTATAGACGGTTGCAGATACAGGTTTATTTTTATCTATTTTTATTTTCAAATCAAATTTATTGCCTTACAAGAAATGTTCAAAAATAAATACAGATTACAAAATGTAATGATGTAATAATATAATGATTTAATATTTAATGTTCATCATCGTTTAATAATCAATTATATCTTATTAAACAATAAATTATATACAGGTCTATAATTGGTGAAATATTTACTGATGGAAATTTCTGAGATATTGCAATTATTCAAATGGTAATGAATTAATTATTATTTTTAAACGAAAATCCAAATTCACCCCGAAGACTTCTGCTACTGAAAATATTGACAACAGGGTAAACAGCTAGATGGAAATTCTATATTATTTACAATACCGTATAATGATACTATAATATTCACTGTTCGTTCTTGTTTTAAATAATCAATTATATTTTATTAAGCAAGAAATTATATTTTTCAATAATTTTATGATGAATATTGAATTTTCATGTCGCAACTTTTACTGTTATCTCAAGCCGATTATTGTCGATTATTTTCGATTTTTACTGTTTTGACCGGGTAAGAGTGTATGAACGGCACAATATGAGAGACTACCAGCGTCATAAAGCTTCACAGGAGAGAACTACGTGGACCATCAGCTTGAGATAACAGTAAAAGTTGCGACATAAACGCCCTATACCATGGGATATCTACACCTATGCTTTTGTTTCTCTTTGATATTTCCCAATCTCATTTCCTATAAACTCTAAAGTTAATAGGTTAGGTATTGAGCTCTTCATGTTTTCTCACTAAAATTTTTTCTCACTATAATTTATTATTTGGACTTTTTTATGGATTCTTTTGGATTTCAATTTAAATAAATTGAATAAATTAAATTAAATAAATAAATTAAATTAAATTAAATTAAATTAAATTAAATTAAATTAAATTAAATTAAATTAAATTAAATTAAATTAAATAAATAAATTAAATTAAATTAAATTAATAAATTAAATTAAATTAAATTAAATTAAATTAAATTAAATTAATTAAATTAAATCAAATCAAATCAAATCAAATCAAATTAAATAATATTAAATTAAATCAAATCAAATCAAATTAAATTAAATTAAATTAAATTAAATTAATAAATTAAATTAAATCAAATTAAATTGAATCAAATTGAATTAAATTAATTAAAAATATCTACTTATGCTATTGTTTCTCTATGCTATTACCCAATGTCATTTCCTATCAACACTTAAGTTAATGGGTTAGGTATTGAGTTCTTCATGTTTTCTCACTAAAATTTTTTCCCACTAAAATTTATTATTTGGACCGTGTGAGAGGTCACTCACAAGACTACTAATCAACTATATACTAAATGAACTGGGAGAATAATAGTTATTATTCTAGAACTTGTATTCTAGTATTATTGATATCTAAGAAGTATGTTCTAGGGACATTATTGGGTGATAACAGGTCGTATGAGTAGAGTAGAATTGATGCATTAGTTGCAATTGACCTTTATATTTTTTATAGAAAGTACTAATGGATGAAGAGGATGAGCATATTTTTCAATGTTATTATTTTCTTACTATAAATCATGGAATTGAATGTTGTAAGTGTTCATTAGAAGGAATCTGGTTTATGGTAAACTTGATTTGAAACTATTTGTTGGTGAATGAACTTTAAAAAGATTGTCAGTGACTGAAGAAGCGGACACAACGAGTGAGTCGTGATGAAAACCGATGGACAGCTGTTCAATGATACAAACATTAAAAAATCTGGTGTGGCGGACTCACACAACTTCCCTTGCCGTATGAAAATTGATCACCTGACGCTAGTGTTCCCGCGCATCTCAAGTTTACTTAGAAACAAAGATCTGAGCCAGCTGGTGACAGGACAATAACGTTGGAGACATACGAGGTCTGCTATCTCTTCATAGTGAATGATTTAATAGAATCAACAGTTTGGAATTGAAATAATAACATTTTCTCGAATTTCGTGCTTATTTTCAATTTTAGGTGAAAATGTTATTGAACATTTATTGTAGAGATTTTTATGCTTAATCTTTTCCACTCAAAATTTTTGTTTAAATTCTATCTGAAGCCTGATAATTGGGAATCTATAATCGAACTTTGCATAGATGGGGCGGAGCTCCTGAAATTTTTACAGATATGAGACTTGTGGCAGTTGATAGAGCTTATCAATTACTATGCGAGGTATAAATTTGATCAAAATCGTTGGAGCCGTTTTTGATAAAATCTCGGTTTTTGACAACATTTTCGCCATTTTAGCCGCCATCTTGAATTGCATTGAATCGAAATTGTTCGTGTCGGATACTTATAGTGTAAGGACCTTAAGTTCCCAATTTCAAGTCATTCGGTTAATTGGGAGATGAGATATCGTGTACACAGACGCACATACACCCACACACACACACACACATACAGAACAAAACCCAAAAACCACTTTTTTGCACTCAGGGGACCTTGAAACGTATAGAAATTTACAAATTGCGGTACCTTAATTCTTTTTGGAAAGCAATACTTTCCTTACCTATGGTAATAGGGCAAGGAAATTAAAATAATTAAAGCTGTGAAATTCTAACCTTATCTTGAACTGGTGTTGTCACCTATAATTTTTGAAGAAAAATAGCACAAGGACTACTCTATTATTTTATCTCAATGTTATTACATTAGTGTCATTTCTATCGTGAATAAATGAGTAATATGAAGTCATCATCGATATAGATATAGAAGAAAGCTAGCTAGCTGAGATCTACGTATCGAACTGACCGCTTTGTTCGTACACCAATAGTTTCTCCTCATTGGTTGTTGTCTAATAGTTATCATGAACATATTTGGAGTACTTGAGCGTGTCTTGTCTCGGCCAATGGCAGTAGAGCTCTACCTCTATTGGTCAGCATCTATTGAGCAATCACAGGTCTCCACATTTCATGAGGCCAATTTTCATAATTGGAATGAAATGATTCTCCTTCCATTTCAATGTGTATTATTTGAATCATTCAATATTAGAGTGTGTTTTTCCTTTCTCACTTTTTCTTGTGGAGAATAGAATCAATTTATTCACTTGTTATGAATATTGTTAGGTCGATTATTCAAAACCAAAACAAAACAGACATTTTGAAATTCTTGCAATCCTATTGGTCAGCCATCGTGTCGTGGGGGCTCATGATTGGCCACTATTAATTAAAGGTATGCCTATGAATGTTATTTTGGTAGAGCTAATAGGAGACTATGAATTATATTTTTAGAGTCAGTCAAGCTTTAATTGCAGGAATCACATTTCATTTCAAATTCTGAGTGCTATTGTAATTCCGAAACTCAAAAAAATGAATATTATTGACAGGAAACACTACACGCCGTATCTGTAATAGTAGGTCTATAATAATTATTCATGGAATTTCAAATATGTTCTTTTAAAAATAACATGGTTTTTAGTGATTATCCGCCATTTTTCACAAGAATATTACGGAGCTCCTGCAATTTTCCCAGAAATGAGACTCATGTCAGATGATAGGGCTTATAAATAGCTATCCATGGTATAAATTTGAAGAAAATCGTTAGAGCCGTTTTCGAGAAAACCGTGAAAAACATGGTTTTTTAGTAATTATCCGCCATTTTTCCCGCCATTTTGAATTCAATTTTATTGAATTTCTTATTGTCAGATCATTATGGTATAAGGACCTTAAGTTTAAAATTTCAAGTCAATCGGTTGATTAGGAATGGAGTTATCGTGTTCACAGACATACACACATACACACTTACACACACACACACACACCACACACACACACACACACACACACACACACACACACACACACACACACACACACACCACACACACACACACACACACCACACACACACACCACACCACACACACACACACACACACACACCACACACACACACACACACACACACACACACACACACACCACACACACACACACACCCACAGACCAACACCCAAAATCATGTTTTTGGACTCAGGGGACCTTGAAACGTATAGAAAACTTGAAATTAGGGAACCTTAATTTTTTTTGGAAAGCAATACTTTCCTTACCTATGGTAGTAGGGCAAGGAAAGTAAAAATTTCTAATTAGATTCTAATATATTCTAATTATATTCTAATAATTCATTGGATAACTGAGAATGATTTTGACGCTTTCATATAATTTGAAATGATTAATACATTTGAAATACCCTTGAGAAGGAATCCCACCTCTTCACCATCGATTTCTTAGTAGTTATCCTTTCTACATTTTTCATTTTCAATCTTTCATTATTCTTCTTTCTCTACTATTTTACAATTTCCTTCTATTCCTCTACTATTTCCTCTTACTATTTTCCTCAAAAGTTGCAAGTTCTATTTCGGATGATGCATAAGATTTCTTGCAACATTATTAGATTTGAGCTGATATGCTGTCCACCAATATTACATGAATTAAAGAGGAAACAGAGGGATAAAGTAGGAAAAGAAGAGGAACGAATGAAACGAGAAGGAGAAGAGGGAGGAGGAATGCTTTTGAGAGCACATTACAAGTGTGTGTGGGACGATAATTGTAGGTTATAAGAGGGTTGAGCTACAGTACTGCTGTATTATAGAACAGCTACCCACAATGTATAGAACAAGTGTACCAAAGTAGTGCGCTAATAAGTCCTTACAATGGACACTACTCGGATTGCTACACTAATACATCTTCTTCTTCTTCTTCTTCTTCTTCTTCTTCTTCTTCTTCTTCTCCTTCACCTATCTTCACGTCTTCTCCATCTTCTTCCTCCTTTTCATGCTGTTCTTCTAGCACCTTCTCAATGATGAGATGACCACTCTCTCTTTCATCCTTCTTCTAGTACTTTTTTCATTTTTTTGTTCTTCTTCTTTCGTAGTACATCCATGCGTCATCATCAAATTGATCTTAATCAATGGTTTGGTACAGGTGGTCTCAGGTCTGAGCTTTTAGAGTGGCCTTTTGTCTCTCGGCTACATTGTTCTAAAGCTCAGATGCTGAAAGCATCTTCAGGTTGTTGGAAGAATAGTTTTGATCTCTACAGATTATTGGAGGAAAGTGGAATGTCTTCTGGATGCAATAATGATTGCCTATATCAAGGGTAGACTTGGAACTCTAGGTCCTCTCCTCCACACAACCCTGAAGAAGTAGACTTTTAAAGTATGAATTATTCCCCTCACTTATACGACTTTTACAGAAGGTTACTGGATGAATATATCAGAAAATGAACAAATTATATGGATAATATATCAGGGAACGGAGAAATAATATGGATTTCCAAGTATCCATTATCTTATTATAATATTATCGATTTATTCTCATACCAATGGGCCATATGAATAAAGTTGAGCATTTGCTTTATACTTCTGAAATATGGAGCATTTGCTTCATTTTCTATGAATAAACGTGAGCAAAACCTTTTGCTCATGATCATCGAAAAAATAGTTTGAGCATTTGCTCAAGAGTAAAAGCTTATACTCAAAACTAGAGCATTTGCTCAACTTTTGAAGCAAATGCTTCAAAAAAGGTGAGTCTAGTCTAGAGCAGCTTATCACCTTTTGCTCCTAGTAAAATGGCTCAACTAATTCGTATGAGGAAGAGGAAACTATACCAGATACGATCACAACCATAGTTGAGAACTATAAAACTGTTATAGATTCAACCATGATAATATCAACATTATTCCTACAAAAGAATAAATACAAAGATAGCCATCACAAAATAGGAGATAGCATTTAAGAAGATGAGAGTGTGGACGATTATAAAGAGGCTTTTGATATTATAAGAAATGCTGAAGATTTTATAGAGATAACATTTTTTCACGCTATTATTTCAAAATTCTAAACTAAACTAACCTAAGACTCTATTCATAAATAATAGAAAACAGAGCAGACGACGCAAACACAAGCGGTGCACCCTATTTGCATATTTAGCGCTTCCGTGAGCTATAAAAACAAACTAAGGCTACAAAAGCGAATCAGCTGATGAAAAATCTCTAAAATACGTGAGCATTTGCTCCAGAGTTCAGGAGCATAAGGTAAGAGTATAAGGTAAAGCTTATTCATATAAAAATGAGCAAATGCTTTTGCTTCTACCTTTTGCTCATGAGCAAAACCTTATGCTCCATGCTCTTGCTCATGAGCATTTGCTCTGGTTTTATTCATATGGGCCAATATCTCCTCTTCAGAGGCTAAATGAGTAGATGATTCCAATGAGTGGATGAAAACATGATTCCAATTTGTTGTAGAATATTGGCAAATCTTTGTTTCCATCTCACCTCAATCATTATCCACTGATAAGGATGTACATGATACATGAACATTGATGGCGGATTCCCACGTATCAGTATCAGTGAACGTGTCCAGTACAGTGAGAATATAATAATTCACATAAGTTGCATACCAATCAGTCGTGCTGAGTGGGAATATAGCCTTATCAGAACTAATTGAAATTACATATCTGCAGTAAAACGGACGCTTAGACCCTCAGACAATCTATTTATACAAGGTGCGGCAGAAAGGATGAACGGTTTTCAAAAAAGTAATATGTCGTTACCTATGCATAAAAAAAACATTTATTTACAGAACACAATTCACATTATTTTACAATTTTAGAAAATTATGTTTGAAAAAATATCTGACAGGTGACGGCCGTTTTCAGCAATGCACTTTACAAGCCGCTCTCGGAAGTTGGATTGTACTCTTTCTAACATTGCCCTGCCAATTTGTTCGACTTCCTCACGAATTGCTCCCTTTAGTTCTTGAAGTGTACGTGGTTTATGCTGGTAAACACGTGACTTTAGGAAACCCCACAAGAAGTAGTCGCACATGGACAGGTCTG
>NW_024090526.1:0-32333 GCF_014356525.2 Nilaparvata lugens
TAGCTGTGACTTTTCAATTGTGAAATTGTATGAGATGTGATACAGACTTTTAGTGTGAGATTTATCGGATGTGATATAGACCTTTTGTGCAGGTTTGTGATTATTTATGATACAGACTTTCAGTGCTCGTGTATGAGTAGCTCGGTATTGATTATTTTGATTACAGGTTTACTTGAGCGTTTAGAATTCTATCTAGATTCTTCGACTGTACAGGACAATGGATGGAAATCATCATTCTGGCTCGGCTACCGAACTGTAATAGAATTCTATGAATGAATTTGTAAAACGTTGAGCGTTTAGAATTCTATTCAGATTTCTTGATAATGCAGAACAATGGATGGAAATCATTATTCTGGCTTGGCAACCGAACTGTAATAGAATTCTATGAATGAATTTGTAAAACGTTTTCTCAACAAGCATTCTGATGTGAACCACTAACTCTCAAAAGGAAGGAATTGTTAACGATATTCATGATTAGAAAGTATAATACAGAATATAGGTACGGTACAGGATTATTCATTGGAAGAAATAGCTTCTATTCTCAATGTATGTCATCAATAGATGCAACTCATTAAAATGATAGGTTCTATTTCCGATCATCTATAATTTATGGATGCAACTTTCATCTAATTAATAAAAACAATATACAAAACTATTCAATATAGTTCAACTATTTGAAAGTTTTGAAAAAATAAAGGGTACTTCAAGATTTGTATATTGTTTTTATCAATTTGTTAAAAAGTAGCCCATGTGAATGAAGTATTGTCACCTAATTTATCACCGCTATTTTGTGACGTTTCTATTAGCAGTTGCATGTTGCAGGAGTTGGTTATGTTTATGTTATGGTGCTGGAAGTAGATAGATAATAATGCGTTATGTAAATTGTAAAACAATAAACGACGTAGTTCTTAAATTGAGAGACCATGAAGTGAGAACTGGTTCTAAATATTTATTTATTTATTCATATACAAATACAATCCAGGTAAAAACAACAGGCATCCGCCCAAAACTGCTTTAAACCTCAATTCGGAATACGCAGTCTAGAGGTTATGTAGAAATTATATTTTTCTTGTGAGATTAATCACGATTAAAATGTAACCGGCTCTTGCGCAACTGGGCCTTAACTAGTAAGTTACTTGGAAAGAACAAACATTTAAAGCTTCAAATCTTGTTCTTTTAAATGATGTGTCAGTCTTGTTCAAGACTAAATGATCGCTACGGTAGTGACTACTATAAAAGATAAGCTACTTTAAATGAACAAGTTATTAAGCTCTTTTATTTTAATATCAGAAATTCATAACAGTCGCTCTGCCAACTAGGCTACTAAACCACGGAGTTCATACAGTATTCTGTAAGTGTGAATACATTGTATTCTGTGACTAAACTATCGATTCTAATAATCAACTATCGATTCTAAGCTATGGATATCGATATATGTATCAATGACGCCATACTTATCATGACTGTGAGACTCTGCTCTCCTCCTTGTGAAAAAGTGCTCACCCATTTAGTGGGAGGAGAGTGTCAAACTGGGCCAATGGCAGGCGTTCATGCCCTTGACCAATAGCAGTACACGCCTACTAGTATAAATTCTGCTGCTCTTGATTTATTAGTTTGAGTTTATCAGAAACTGACAATGGTTCAACAACCGATACCGGTCCTTCTACTCCAAAAAAATATGTGGTTTTTGACAATTCCTTAGTATTTTTATTCAATATATGAATTAATAACCACAATATAAACTTCTCAACTACACAAAAAGTTCACCTATGAACAGGCACAAGTCATAGTCTTATTTGGATATCATCAAAGAGTATAGTATAATACTCTTTAGTACTATACTATCTAGTATATTCTAAAATACTTTTAAAAATATAGCCCTCTAAATAAAACCCTACTCATAAATTTCAGATTGGAAAAATTTTCGACTTAGATTCATAAATTTTGAATTTTCATAAATTTTCAAGTTATTGGATTGTGTGTTGTTTGAATTGGAATAGGAACAGTTTTGGGCTTGAGCCTGTTCATCCTTCCCGAAAGTGATTGTACTTATTGAATTCTAAAATGTAATAGAGAAAAGAATCAGCTTATAAACGTACGGGATAGAATAGTTATTTGTATATCTAGAGTGAAAAAGTATTTTTCGCTCGTGATGTATACAACATTTCTCCTCCATCTACATTTTTTATAGAAACTGCAAATAAAATCATTCTAATAACTTACATATTGGTGACAATGATTCCTAACAACATAACCTAAATCTAAAACCTAAAAACCGATCGTCTAATTCTGATTGGCACTGCCGATTGCGCTATCTATCGGCAAAAGTTTTAACAATTATATCAGCTGAGCAGCTACCAAAAATGGCTGACTCCAGATCACACGGTTCAGATTTGAATTGCAGATCAAAATATTTGTTGGCTGGTATTTGAATAGAATAAATATTTTAAAATTGTATAAATTTTATCGTCTACTAATATTGAGAATATAATAATTATCATACAAACATATATTTCATGAGTTAAGCAAATTTCTGGTTGTGGTATTGAATTCAGTTGACTCAATGACAGACACCTCTATTATGCTTTCTCATCTGAGCTTAGACCTTCTAACCTATTACAATGTAAGTTTCAAAATAGAGATGCTCCCCATGTTATTTGAATGGAGTCACTTTTACTCCCTAGGGAGTTTTTCTGTTTTTTACTACCGAGAGCGAAAAAGTGACACTTTAGTATTATTTTTCAGGGAGTAAAAGTAAGTACTTTAGACAGTAGGTGGAGGAAAAATAATCTGTGTCACGAATGAGGCATCATCACATCTGAACTACTAGATTGATTAACTTGACATTTTGCATATAAATTCTTAATCTACCAAGGATGGCTGAAGGCCTATTTTGAATTTTCCAAGATTTCAGTACGTCAAGTTCTCAGTCTGTCAAGTTTTTAATTAGACCCTTGCGGAGCATTGGTTACCTGCTAGTGAATGAATGAATACTCTCCAGTATACGGTACTGTAGGTTCTATTCTTCTATGGTATCTTGAATACAATGTTATCATGTTATCATGCCCATACTTTCTATATGATCGTATCAAAATTTATATTCGAAATACTCAAATCAGAAGGGGAATTATTCACTAAAACCTATACAACCTAATATGTTAGGGTTAAACCACTGTGCTATTATCTGGGATAGGATATTATACAATCCTCGATGAAATTATCGGATATAGCCTACTGCCCCTAGTATATCGTATTATGGCTTATTATATTATCAAATTCATAAACCTTCAACTTTGAAAACAACGTCTTCAATCCACATATTTATTTATTCATTTATTTATTTATACATTGATAGATACAATATAATTCTCAACTATGAATGATTGGGGAAGGGACAACAGGCTTAAAGCCCAAAACTGTTCCTTTCCCAAATTTAGATAGAATATTTAATATAATATTCTATTTATAATATAATAAATAATATAAATATAATATATAAAATAATATAATATTTTATGGGATATTTTGATTACTACTGCAATAATAAACCTTTCACTGAATGTGTTTGTTTTTTTTTGTGGATTCAACAAAACGTTTGACAAATTCCAGCATTATTGGTACGATTACAATATTCCATAATTATCTTGCATCAACAAAATGGTGGATAGCATGAAAGCTGAGGGAAAAACAGCATTTCTCTAGAATCAACTCATATACACTAGAATCTCGTTATAATTCTGAGATTACGTTTCTTAGAAAACACCAGAACACATTTTATAACAATTTCTTCTAAAACTGAACTCCATGAAAAGAAATGTCTCACTCTGGGATTAAAAGTCAGGTAGCATTAAAGGTAATGGTAGGTTCAAATGGAATGTCGCATCCAGTTGAAAAGCATCATTCAGATTATTGCAGTGTTATCTCATTCAATTTACAATCCACACTAAAAGGAAATCTCATTTAGGAAACGGCTCTATGCTTGAGACTACGACACAGCTATAGTAAGGTCCACGTTATAATGACAGTATTTGATCAACTTTGGTTTTGCTATCCTTGTCTATCATTCGACAAAGTCGGTGGTACTATCCTTTTCTAGGTCCAACACGATGCTAATTATGTTTTTGACGGTGTAAAAATATAATTAATCAATGCAGAGAATCGGCATCGCTATTCTTCTATCTTTATCCACTGCCATTATAACGTGGACCTCACTATAGTGCAGATCTAAGCAACTGAGATTATTTTAGTCTATTTTAGATTATTTGAGTCTTATTTTAGAGATTTTATTTCAAGACAGAACTGAAGGAAGCTCTACTATTCTGAAGACAAGTCGTCCAGTTTTTAAGCTAACTAATTTTAGAAAATCTGCAGAGTCTCAACTGAACTAGATCTTAGCTAAGATTTACAAGGAAAACAGCGGTAATAACAGAATACTCCAGGTTTGCTATGACTTCTTTGCTTATCTTCTTCTTCTTCTTCTTCTTCTTCTTCTCCGTCTTCTTCTTCACCTTTTCCTTCTCCTTCTCCTCCTCCTTCTACTACTCCTTTTCCTTCTTCTCCTCCTCCTCCTCCTCCTCCTCCTCCTCCTCCTCCTCCTCCTCCTCCTCCTCCTACACCTCCTCCTCCTCCTTCTTCTTCTTCTTCTTCTTCTTCTTCTCATTCTTCTTCTTCTTCTTCTCCATCTCCTTCTCCTTCTCCCCCACCCTCTCCTTCTCCTTCTCCTTCTCCTTCTCTTTCTCCTTTTCCTTCTCCTCCTCATTCTTCTTCTCATTCTCGTACTTCTGATTTTTCTTCTTCCCTTTCTCCTTCCTCCTCTCCTTCTTCTTTTTCTTCATCTTCTTCTTCTAAGTCTTCTTTTTTGTCTATTTCTTTATCGTTTTCATCCAGTTAGTAATGATGCCTGTTTTTACGTAGGACACTTCTTGCACTAGAAGAGCCTTCTCTGCTATCTCAATTTACTTAATTGGAACTAAGTCCCGCTTCTTTGCTACCAAATTCTAGGCACGAAGTCTCTCTCCTCATCTTTTTCTTTTTCTCTCCCTCTCCCCCTCACCATCTCTCCCTGTCTCTCTCGCTTCTTGTCACTTTCTGTCTTCCCTTAGTCATGAAAAGTAAAATGTTAGTAGGTGTGAACATGTTCGTGATTAGTAGGAGCGAGAGAAGACTTATAAATATTTATATGAGAAAATGAGTCGGAAAAATGATGTAAATATTGAGGGCTAGGTAGCAAATAAGAATAATCTGTTGTGTTCTATGAAATATACCCCGTCTTTCGGGAGAGACGATGATATATATGACTATATATATATATATATATATAAAGAAAATAATTAAAAATCTCAGTACCCTTTTTTTAAAAATATTTTATCACGACATGTTTCGGTCAATTATGCCATTTTCAAGTGATATGAATTAAATAAATAAATACTAATGGAAGACTCTTATCTTGATCATATGTTAGTGTATTCATATGTTTTTATGAACTAGGACTGTAAATTTTGGGTTTAAATTCGCATGATTCTATCAAAAATGGGGTTATTGGTGTCTAATTGGATCAAGTTTATTATTTTATCTCTGTTTAATTTTGCTGCTTCATAAATATGAAATTCTTCTTTGACATTCAGTTTTTGACTTTTATTACCATAATTAAGTATTTTCATATTGGAATTTATATCTGTAAAACTATGGCCTGAATCTATCAATTGTTCAGCAAATGCTGACTTTTGTGTATAATTTAAAGATTTTAGTGCTTGGATATGTTCTCGAAACCTGATATGGAAATTTCTACCAGTTTGCCCGATATAGAATTTGCCGCAATCACTACATTTAAGTTCATAGATTCCAGATTTTTTAAACTTATCTTGCTGTACATTTAAATTTGATTTCTTTTTTATCAGTTCGAATGCATTATTTGTTGTCCTATAACCTAGAATGAATTTATTTTTTGTAAAGGTTTTTCTTATATTTGAATAAAATTCTACCTCAAAAGACAATTATGACAGAAAACCATAGTATAAAAAACACATATCAGTTAGTTCAAAAAATTAAAGATATAAAATTCCAAATGATGCATTTTTTCCTAGCATTTGATGTACCAACATGTACACTAGTATTCCAACAGATGAAACAATTAGTATTCTGAAACAAAATTTGATAGATATAACATAATGATGATGAATAGAAGATCTAATAGCATTGACAACAGTAGTGTAGATCAAATTATTTCAAATTCAATGAGAAAAATTACAAACAAAAGGAGGCTTGGCAATGGGATCTCTTTTATCAGGTTATTTGTCTAACATATACATGAACATTTAGAAGAATCTAAAATAATGAATGATAATAATCCTCTAAAGAAATATTATTTATTGGCACAGATATGTTGATGATATATATGTCTATATAATAATGAGATAAAACCATGAAGATTTTGAATTATATTTAAATTCAATATCACCTTCTATAAAATTTACAATGGAAGCTCAAGAACATGGAATAAATTTTCTTGATTTAACAAGTAGTATGAAAGATAACAACATGATTTTTAGCATTTATAGAAAACCCCACATACAGATTGTTTATTCCTAGAGATTCAAATCATCCTTGCAACAAAAAATTTCAACTTTCAACCAATGATATATAGGCTAATAAATATTCCATGTCAAAATATAATTATAGAAAAGAGAAAAATAATATATATGGCAATAACAAATGGATATAATACCAAAACTATTGATAGAATGATTCACAAACAAAAAGAAAATTAATACAGAATAGAACTCGAATAATCAAGAAATGTAGGAAATAAAGAATATATTATTTTGTGTCCATATAAAACAAAATTTAATAAAGCTATAAGAAAACCTTTACAAAAAATAAATTCATTCTAGGTTATAGGACAACAAATATGAAGAAATCAATTTAAATGTACAGCAAAGATAAGTTTAAAAAATCTGGAATCTATGAACTTAAATGTAGTGATTGCAACAAATTCTATATCGGGCAAACGGGTAGAAATTTCCATATCAGTTTCGAGAACCTATCCAAGCACTAATCTAAAATTATACACAAAAATCGGCATTTTGCTGAACACTTGATAGATTCAGGCAATAGTTTACGATATAATTCCATATGAAAATACTTAATTATGGTAATAAAAGTAAAAAACTGAATGTCAAAGAAAATTTCATATTTATAAAGCAGCAAAATTAAACAGAGATAAAATAAAAACTTGATCCAATTAGACACCATAACCCCATTTTTGATAGAAGCATGCGAATTAAACCCAAAATTTACAGTCCTAGTTCATAAAAACATATGAATACACTAACATATGACAAGATAAGAGTTTCCATTAGTATTTATTTGTTTAATTCATATCACTTGAAAATGGCATAATTGACCCAAACATGTCGTGATAAAATATTTTTTTAAAAGGGTACTGAGATTTTTTATTATTTTCTTCATATTTATATCACACAGTACCCCATACAGGAAAGATATATATATATTATATCATATATATATATAATATATTATATGTGAGAATAGTTGTTTTACTAAGCACTTCCGAAAGCAGAAGTGGAATGTCTAGCAAATCTGAGGTAATCTGAATATCGAAATTGTCAAAGTATTTTTTTTTTATTCTGATTTGTCTAAATAACCTAAAAGATGATGTTCATTATGTGGGAGGTGAGTTGGCTGAAGGGAGGCTGAAGAAGAAGAGAGAATAAGAAGAAGAAGAAGAAAAAGAAGTAAAGAGAAGAAGAAGAAAAGAAGAAGAAGAGAAGAAGAAGAAGAAGAAGAAGAAGAACGAAAACAAGGAGAATTACAAAAACAAAGCAAAGAAGAACAACAACAGAAGAAGAAGAAAGCAGAAGGAAAAGAAGAAGATGAAGATCAAAAACAGGAGGATGAGAAGAAGAAATGAAGAACAAAAACAACAGGAAGAGAAGAAGAAGATGAAGAACAAAAACAAGAGGATGAGAAGATGAAGAACAAAGACTAGAGGATGAGAAGAAGAAAATTAAGAGCGAAAACGAAGAAGAAGAAGAAGCAGTAGAAGAACAAGAAGATGAAAAGAAGAAGAAGAAGAAGACAAAAACAAGATGAAGAAAAAGAACCAAAACAAGAAGATGACAAGGAGAAAGTGACAGAAAAAATAAAAGTTGAAATGGGAATGCATTATAGATGAGTCAGTAATATCCATGATAATATAATTTGGGATGGAGGACACTGATCTTGTTTGCAGCTGCAGAGATATTGGATGAGTGAAAGTGTTAGCGGTTGTCACTTGTGACAGCCAGTGACATTAGTGACTGCCAGTGACATTAGTGACTGCCAGTGATGAGTGACTTCCGACTCCCTTCTGTCACCCAGTCTGACACTAATTATGATTGATTGCAAATTAATATGAGAGATGAGTGGTTGTGCGGGAGCAACAGCCTTCTGTATCTATAGAAGTCCTTCTATATAGATATCTAAAGTGACTGGAGACTTGTTCATCTGGTTCCGTGATATTAGAGCCGGTGTAGTATGCGTGAAACCGACCTATGCTCAGAGTGTACACCGCGTCATCACTCCATGGATGGATGTCATGGATAGTGTCATGGATATTGTCATGGATGGTGTCATTGATATTCTGCATCTATCTCGATTATAGCTTACAGCTAGAGAGAAACTATCGCACTGTTGTAATATTGAAATAAATTATAATAATATCCTACACTATTAAACGAGCTACTTCTGTTTATATGTTTAGATGTATGGATGTTTAGATGTTTATATGTTTGTATTTCACCGGATCTCGAAAACGGCTCTAACGATTCTCACGGAATAATTCACAACATAGTAGGTTTATAATATAATGATTCGATTGCACTAGGTCTAATCCCTGGGAAAACTCGCTGAAGAACATTAAAAGGATAATTATTATTCATCCTTGAAAAACAGCTGATAATAATTTTATTCCGTCGTCTGTTGGTGATGGAGCTATCTCAAACCAAACTTTTCCACAACTTGACCAATAACTGTAATTGAATCATCTTGTAACTTCTTATTCTAATCTCTTATTCATCACCTCTCCTCATTTCTCGTCCATCTACGTTTCCTTCTCCTTCGACATCGACCACTCATCAAACCGATCAAAATGCTTGAGTGTTTCATAAATCCAAGTTTGTTAATATTAGCTATCCAAGTTCGCCCCTTGTTACTAAATCAAATAATAATTTCTCTACCTGAATTGTTACCAGTATTCAATATGCATTAACAATGAATACCTCACACTATCACATCTAGTACCTCAGATCACATCTAGATCAACCAATCAAAATGCTTGAGTGATTCATATATCCAAGATTGTTAATAATAGCTATCCAAGTTCGCCCCTTGTTACTAAATCAAATAATTTCTCTACCTGAATTGTTACCAGTCAGTATTCAATATATACATTAACAATGAATACCTCACACTACCACATCTAGTACGATCAAGTTAGCATATTCTAATCAAATCAATAGAGCAGTACACAGGGGTTCCCCTTTGTCCAGTCTATATATCGAGTTTATAACAATATCCAGTTATATTGAATGCGCAATATATCATGTAACTATCCTTAGACCAGTTATGGAATAGACACGCCTCATTGTATAGTCATACTGAAAGTCGATGAAGCCAACATCTACTGCCATATCGCCCCATCGTGAAGTCAGCGTTGGATAGAAAAATGTTCTGTAGAGTTAGTTTACATTGTTTTCCAAAGACCTTAAAAGATGCATAAGCTGCGTACACATATTCGCGCTTCCAACCAGCACCGAGCACGCTCCTCCCTCGTACCGCCCTCGTACCACCATCAAACCACAGTCGCACCGTTCACGCACCCATCATGAACGTTATGGAAGATGTTAGATCTTCTCGCGTTCCCCGGTCGAACCACTGTTGCTCCCCGGTCGATCATCAATCGCTCTGCTGGAGTGACGTTCGGTTGCGGAGCAGAGCGACAGTCTGTACGCACCTTTAGACTCACATGCAGCGCTAGTGTCGTACTTGGAATTGAAATCCGCCATTGAGGGGGCAACCCATAACATTATTATATACCAATGCCACCAATGCCTTTGTGATCTATAGTATTACAAATGTATAATATATAATATCTCGTGCTAAAATACCCCAATGGCGGCCTTCAATTTCAAGTGAGAGCTATCATTGGGAAGGCATAGGCATTGTGGGTCTATATCTCTTTAAGGTCTTTGTTGTTTTCCATAGCAGATTGTGTCTATTTCAGCGGGAGCGCAGCGGGAGTTTACCGTTATCATGGATAATAATTTATTTCCATCTGAAATAGACACAATCTGAAAGTTTTCTATCCGATGCTGACGTCACGATGGGGCGATATGACAGTAGATGTTGGCGTCAGAGGCTAGACTTCCCAGCGTGTCTATTCTATAACTGGTCTAAGTAACTATCACTTTGGATACAGTATTATTAAACTCACTCTACGGTATCATAACCAACGGTACAGTCGCATAATATGATAAGTAAAGTAGATATATTCACAGATAGAAATAAATTGGAAGTTACATTCGCTCAAATGCTAATTAATGAATAATTATTATTAAACGAAAATCCCAATTAACACCTATAGGAATACATCGGTCAGATTGACCAATGCACATTTTTGTCCTGTTGTTGTGACAGAACTGGCTAAGTGTGAAGCCAGCCTATCATAGTACCTTTCCCCCCACTAAAGACAAGCCTTTATCGCACATTAACAATCAGTTCAAGGCACGGAGTCTTGATTTATAATAAATATCTTATTCATTTAGTATGCGAACCTTCATATCCCAACTCAATAGTAAGTACTCTAGAGCCGCTAATTTATTCATTACTAGATATATAATAATAATAGCAATAATAATGTGTAAGTATAATCTAAATAATGTGTATATATAGGTACAAAATCACTATTTATTATTAGACATGGATAACCACTACCTGGATGTACATTATACAATTTGCTTTCGAAAACCAGCTTTCCAGCATGAGTACCTAGCATTCCCTGGAACCTAGCAGTATTACTAATTACATTGATCCTTGATTATTTTATATTTCATAAAATAAGTCTTCAAAACCAGACGAAAAGCTAGTAAGTCTGAATATGAGCTTATCGGTCAAAATGACCGTATTTGTTCCTTTGTGTTTTAAAAACTATGTAGTTTTATAGGTGTTGAATGCTATAAATCACCCCGAAGACTTCTGCTACTGCAAATATTAAAAAAATGGTAAACAGCTAGATGGAAATATCCAGAGATTGTCAGTTTGGTGTAAGGATAAGTATTCCTGACCGACAATTAGGAGGTACTGGGTTCGATTCCCTGGCGGACAATAAATTTTGTATTGTAGCGTTCATAGTATTTCCATCTAGCTGTTTACCCTGTTGTCAATATTTGCAGTAGCAGAAATCTTCGTGGTGATTCACAGCATTTAATTGGGATTTTCGTTCGATAATAATTAAATATATCCAATTAAATTACTTTTGTCTCTGGTATCAATCACAATACATAAAGGCGTGTACATAGTTATGCAAAACGAACACGTGCATTCTAATTCTTATCATTCTATCTGATGTTATTTTTTATTTCATTTTTTCATTTTATTTATTCATAGACAATAGATACAATGCGGGTGAAAACAACAGGCATTCGCCCAAAACTGCTTTTAACCTTAATTTGGAATACACAGTCTAGAGGTTATGTAAATAATAACTTAATTCACACACTATTTTGAGTCCAAAAAATGTATGTACTACAATAATTTTGGATTTATCAGATTAATTTATTTCAAAATACAAATCCATACCTGGATTTATTCGCTTATTATATCACTGTATTTGTACAGAAAAACACTAACATACCGAAATAATAATCAGCTGATGAGAAGTGAAATACACGTTGTTTATAACTCTGTATTTACCTTCAGACAACAATGTAAAAAGAAGAAAATATTCATATAATGATTTCTGGTTATACATTGTTGTAATTGAAGGATAATGATCTCATCACCCAGAGAGATTAAACTTTGTAATGTGTGCTCATTACACTGCTATATTGATCATCAATAACTTGAAAATTGTGAGAATATCCCAACTTCCAGGAACGTTGCGCCTTGAGTCAATAACTAACCAAGTTACCACCTCATACCTTCCGATAACTTATGAGTGTCTATTATCTCTTAACCACCGAAAACTTAAAATAAATACATATTATACATTTACATAGACAACGTAATCTAAAAGACGAATTTGTGAGTATTTTCCCCACATAATAGACGAAACTGTGTGTGGGGGAGTAACAGTAAAAGAAGTCGCCTATAATAAAATTTTATATATATATATATATATATATATATATATATATATATATATATAATTGTAGGTCACACGACCGTTTGATTTCAAACTGCAGTCGGCTCGGTTGAGGAAGGAAACTCAGTTTCCGGAAATTTCCCCCATTCTAATGTAAGTTTTCAAGTGTTTTCAATCTATTTATGTCTTGTGTCCCCTGTTTTAATATATATATATATATATATAAATAAATATATATATATTATGAATGATGATAATGATACGAAAGAAAATTCCTATCAGTAAGCAAGGTCAGAGAAGAAAGATATTGAAGAGGAAAAAACTATAACTTTCCATGTAACGCTTAAGAGATTAGAAGTGGAAAATAGGAGAAAAAGAAATAAAATCAGCAATAAATGCAAATGTGAGAGATTGATAGATCGAAATAAGTGGTGACATAAGATTTCTTGCTACTGAGAAAGTCAACAAAGGAGACGATGAAGATGCAAGCTAAAAGAAATCATAAGAGTCTGTTAACTCTCAACTACTATTAACTCATAACTCTGTGAAAACTCTGAACTCTGTAATAACTCAGAAGTACATAATAACTCAGAATTATGTGATAACTCAGAACTCTGTGATAACTCAGAAATACATAATAACTCAGAATTCTGTGATAACTCAGAACTCTGTGATAACTAATATCTCTGTGATAACTCAGAACTCTCTGGTAACTAATATCTCTGTGACAACTCAGAACTCTGTGATAACTCAAAGGTCCACAATAACTCTGAACTCTGTGATAACTCAGAAGAAGTAAATAATAACTCAGAACTCTGTGATAACTCAGAACTCTCCGGTAACTAATATCTCTGTGACAACTCAGAACTCTGTGATAACTAATATCTCTATGACAACTCAGAACTCTGTGATAACTAATATCTCTGTGACAACTCAGAACTCTGTGATAACTCAGAACTCTGTGATAACTCAGAAATACATAATAACTCAGAATTCTGTGATAACTCGGAACTCTGTGATAACTCAGAAGTACATAATAACTCAGAACTCTGTGATAACTCAGAACTCTCTGGTAACTAATATCTCTGTGACAACTCAGAACTCTGTGATAACTCAAAGGTCCACAATAACTCTGAACTCTGTGATAACTCAGAAGAAGTACATAATAACTCAGAACTGTGTGATAACTCAGAACTCTCTGGTAACTAATATCTCTGTGACAACTCAGAACTCTGTGATAACTAATATCTCTGTGACAACTCAGAACTCTGTGATAACTAATATCTCTGTGACAACTCAGAACTCTGTGATAACTCAGAACTCTGTGATAACTCAGAAATACATAATAACTCAGAATTCTGTGATAACTCAGAACTCTGTGATAACTAATATCTCTGTGACAACTCAGAACTCTGTGATAACTCAGAACTCTCTGGTAACTAATATCTCTGTGACAACTCAGAACTCTGTGATAACTCAAAGGTCCACAATAACTCTGAACTCTGTGATAACTCAAAGGTCCACAATAACTCTGAACTCTGTGATAACTCAGAAGAAGTACATAATAACTCAGAACTCTGTGATAACTCAGAACTCTCTGGTAACTAATATCTCTGTGACAACTCAGAACTCTGTGATAAGTAATATCTCTGTGACAACTCGGAACTCTGTGATAACTAATATCTCTGTGACAACTCAGAACTCTGTGATAACTCAGAACTCTGTGATAACTCAGAAATACATAATAACTCAGAATTCTGTGATAACTCAGAACTCTGTGATAACTAATATCTCTGTGACAACTCAGAACTCTGTGATAACTCAGGACTCTGTGATAACTCAGAAATACATAATAACTCAGAATTCTGTGATAACTCAGAACTCTGTGATAACTAATATCTCTGTGACAACTCAGAACTCTGTGATAACTCAAAGGTCCACAATAACTCGGAACTCTGTGATAACTCAGAAAAAGTACATAATAACTCAGAACTCTGTGATAACTAATATCTCTGTGACAACTCAGAACTCTGTGATAACTCAAAGGTCCACAATAAATCTGAACTCTGTGATAACTCAGAAGAAGTTCATTATAACTAAGAACTCTGTGATAACTAATATCTCTGTGACAACTCAGAACTCTGTGATAACTCAGAACTCTCTGGTAACTAATATCTCTGTGACAACTCAGAACTCTGTGATAACTCAAAGGTCCACAATAACTCTGAACTCTGTGATAACTCAGAAGAAGTACATAATAACTCAGAACTCTGTGATAACTCAGAACTCTCTGGTAACTAATATCTCTGTGACAACTCAGAACTCTGTGATAAGTAATATCTCTGTGACAACTCGGAACTCTGTGATAACTAATATCTCTGTGACAACTCAGAACTCTGTGATAACTCAGAACTCTGTGATAACTCAGAAATACATAATAACTCAGAATTCTGTGATAACTCAGAACTCTGTGATAACTTATATCTCTGTGACAACTCAGAACTCTGTGATAACTCAGAACTCTGTGATAACTCTGAAATACATAATAACTCAGAATTCTGTGATAACTCAGAACTCTGTGATAACTAATATCTCTGTGACAACTCAGAACTCTGTGATAACTCAGAACTCTCTGGTAACTAATATCTCTGACAACTCAGAACTCTGTGATAACTCAAAGGTCCACAATAACTCTGAACTCTGTGATAACTCAGAAGAAGTACATTATAACTCAGAACTCTGTGATAACTAATATCTCTGTGACAACTCAGAACTCTGTGATAACTCAGAACTCTCTGGTAACTAATATCTCTGTGACAACTCAGAACTCTGTGATAACTCAAAGGTCCACAATAACTCTGAACTCTGTGATAACTCAGAAGAAGTACATAATAACTCAGAACTCTGTGATAACTCAGAACTCTCTGGTATCTCATATCTCTGTGTTAACTCAGAACTGTGTGATAACTCAGAAGTCCATATAGTAACTCTGAACTCTGTGATAATTCAGAACTCCGTGATAACTCACAATTCTGTGATTACTCAGAACTCTGTGATAACTCATAATTAATTATTCCCAATTCACAATGCAGAGTCACTAGTCGAAACTACTGATGCTACTCATTTGATGGATGACTACTGATGACGTCACGTCATGCCGCATCCTAGTCGTGGGATAGTTTAGTAGAGGTGGAATGGAGGCAACTGTCTAATAATATGTTGTGAGACAGTGAGTTGTACCAAAATGTTTGCATCAAGTATGCGCGTTCGAACATTTGGCATTGTTCGGCGAACACAATCGCGCGGTGGAGAACAGCTTGACTGATGCTTGTCATTCGAACTTGTGAACTACTGGCAACTGGAGAGTGCATCAACGAGCAACTTGGTGAACAAGAAGAAGTTGATGATGGAGATGAAGAAGAAAGGGGACGATGAGGAGGAGGGTGTAAAGGGGGAGATGCTGGTAGAGAAAGGGTGTTGGTGGATAAAAAGAAGAAGTAGAAGAAGAAGAAGACGTAGAGGAAGCAGAGGCACACATGTTAACTGACTGCTCATCATTCGAACTTGTACGAGAGAATGCGTACAAATAACTTTACTGCTGTGATTGCTGGAAACAGTTGAACTGGACGTTGTTATAGGAATACCTACCTAGCAGTCTGCACATAAGCTTTAGCACATAGAGATCTATGCTATAGAATGTCCTCAGTATGAGTATAATATCATGTATTAATATCATGTATCAGTATGAATATCATGTATCAATATCAGTATCGGTATATTAATTATAATTATATTAATTTGATGAATAAGATGAACGAAATAATACACAAACACATAAATAGTATTTCAAGAGAGAATGTAAAGAGGATAAGTTTTTGTTTTATCAATGAGAGATTGAGGAGGGGAAATTTCACTTAACATGGGATTCATCTCAATGGATCGGGGAAAAATATCCTGTGCACTAGACTGGAAAAAAAATGTAATTGTAAATATCATGTATCAATATCAGTATCAGCATCAATAGGCCTATCATCTTTCAATATCAGTATCAGTATCAATAGGCCTATCATCTTTCAATATCAGTATCAGTATCAATATGCCTATCATCTTTCAATATCAATATCAGTATAAGCTCCTATGAACCATTTCAACGTTTAACTGTTCATTATTTTGTACTTTGTTTGATGTTACTATTAAGGTGCGTACAGATATACGCGTCGCGAACATGAGCAATTCACTTTTAATCAGTTGATGCCAAGCTTTTTATATCTGTTATCTTACCGTTCCTGTAAGAATACAGATAAATAATCAGCTGATTGAAAGTGAATTTCCAATCATAGCGGTTACTACCATGAAAAAATGTGTGACTGTGAGTGCTATAACTACCTCCGTGAACAAAGCCGTAGTGCA
The DNA here is from genome assembly GCF_014356525.2 of Nilaparvata lugens. Classification (NCBI taxonomy): domain Eukaryota; kingdom Metazoa; phylum Arthropoda; class Insecta; order Hemiptera; family Delphacidae; genus Nilaparvata; species Nilaparvata lugens. The sequence continues at coordinate 16,772 of NW_024090526.1, forward strand.
TTAGTGTGACGACAGCACAGGTAGGGATCCTACAACAATAAAAATTCGTTGATTTCAGTTTATCCATATCAGCTAGTGTTTTCATTGGTGTAGGAGCCCTACCTGTGCTGACGTCACACGAATGCACTACGGCTTTGTTTATGGAGGTAATGGTGTTACACGTTTCAATTCTAGTATTCACACTGAGAATCCATCACAATATACTAAGAATCCACAACTTCACGAACAGAAAGAAATAATGAGGAAGAAAAATGGAGTCTCTCATCACACGATAATCCAATGAAAAAAATACTCAATTAAATACCCATGGTATAGGGCGTTTATGTCGTAACTTTTACTGTTATCTCAAGCCGATTACTGTTGATTATTGTCGATTTTTACTGTTTTGACCGGGTAAGAGTGTATGAACGGCACAATATGACAGACTACCAGCGTCATAAAGCTTCATGTGAAAAACTACTAGGACTATAGGCTTGAGATAACAGTAAAAGTTGGGATCTAAACGCCCTGTACCATGGGATATCTACTTATGCTATTGTTTTTCTATGATTGTACTCACTGATAACAGTCAAGTTGACCCGGAGATTACGGGTGGGCGATTTTTTGAAATCGACTCGACACCGGTACACCCCTCCATCCGACTCTCTCACCCCTTCAAGGGTCAGTTTTGAGGGTTTTTCGGCAGCCCTGAAGAAGGCCCGCCCACCTAGGGCGGTCGCGTCCGACCAATGACGTGCCTGCTCCTCAGTTTTGTCTCTGGCGTCGAAACTAGAAACAAAAATGAACGAAAAATAGTTTTTATAAGTAGTTTAAATCACTATTATGAAAATGCTGAATTAGAAGACTAGTTATCACCAAACAACCGATTTATTGAATAATAATATAACTGGTTTCGGTTCTCACATCATTGTTAAAACGTTTATCAGTAAGTTTATTAGAAAATAGATTTATTGGTAAATTGGTAAAGTTCATTGGTAAGATTTACTGGAAAATCGAAATACTGGTTTCGATTCTTACATCATTGTTAGAAAGTTTATTAGAGAATAGATTTATTGTTGAATATTCATAGTTTATTAGTAAGATTATTGGAAAATCGAAATACTTGTTCCGATTCTTACAACATTGTTAGAAAGTTTATCAGTAAGGTTATTAGAAAATAGATTTATTGGTAAATTCATAAATTTATAGTAGTTTATTAGTAAGATTATTGGAATAACGAAATACTGGTTCAGATTCTTACATCATTGTTAGGGAGTTTATCAGTTAGTTTATTAGAGAATAGATTTATTGGTAAATTTATAGTCCATTAGTAAGATTATTGGAAAATTGAAATACTTGTTCCGATTCTTACATCATTGTTAGAAAGTTTATCAGGAAGGTTATTAGAAAATAGATTTATTGGTAAATTTATAAATTTATAGTAGTTTATTAGTAAGATTTACTGGAAAATCGAAATACTGGTTTCGATTCTTACATCATTGTTAGAAAGTTTATTAGAGAATAGATTTATTGTTGAATATTCATAGTTTATTAGTAAGATTATTGGAAAATCGAAATACTTGTTCCGATTCTTACAACATTGTTAGAAAGTTTATCAGTAAGGTTATTAGAAAATAGATTTATTGGTAAATTCATAAATGTATAGTAGTTTATTAGTAAGATTATTGGAATAACGAAATACTGGTTCAGATTCTTACATCATTGTTAGGGAGTTTATCAGTTAGTTTATTAGAGAATAGATTTATTGGTAAATTTATAGTCCATTAGTAAGATTATTGGAAAATTGAAATACTTGTTCCGATTCTTACATCATTGTTAGAAAGTTTATCAGGAAGGTTATTAGAAAATAGATTTATTGGTAAATTTATAAATTTATAGTAGTTTATTAGTAAGATTTATTGGAAAATCGAAATACTGGTTTCGATTCTCACATCATCGTTAGGAAGTTTATCAGTAAGTTTATTAGAAAATAGACTTATTGGTGAATTAATAAATTCATAGTTTATTAGTAAGATTTATTGGAAAATCGAAATACTGGTGTCGATTCTTACATCATTGTTAGAAAGTTTATCAGTAGTGACCTGAAAACTCTGACACCATACCTGAGCCAACTAGGTTACTCGATATTATTAACATTCATGAATCTAAATCTATACATTTATCCATTTCATGTTTCGTTGGACTAGGAAATACTGCTAGTAAATCACCATGTTTCAGAAGGTAGAGGTCAATCAAGTAATAATATCTGTGACCGAGCTTCACTCTGGAGTACAGAACCATAACAAACTTATTACGAGAGAAGAAATTATAATTACATTCATCAAATTCATACAGAAATGTTCTATCTAATCACAGTGAATTGAGATTAATTCCCAAAGGAATGCAAAATTTCCCTCACAAAGGACTGGTTGTACAAAAGCCGGTTAAATTTTAATCCTGATTGATTTCACGTGAACCAAATCAGAGAAGACCATTTCAAAAATATGGATCTACTGGAATTGATCAGGATTGAAAATAACCCGTTTTTTGCAACCGGCACTAAGTACCTGATTGGATGATTACAAAAGTTCGACAGCTGAGTCATAATTTCGACACAGTCCCACACACACAAACACTCACTCCCATCACTAACAGACGACGAAATAATTATAATCACCTGTTTTATTTATTTTTTATTCATTTATTTTATTTATTTTTATTTTTACAAAGAACACTGATTGGGAGAGAAAAACTAAGGATACTCCTTGTACTATTTCTCTTCCAAATTCAGATAACATTTTTAAAGTCCAAAATAGGGTTATGATATCACTTAACTAAAATTCAGTCCATTTTCAATCAAAAACAACAAAAACTAAGATTTTCTAATTTTGACTGTTGAAAACAGAATAAAAAACAAAAATATCACACTCAAATCACCATTAATTAGAAAATTTTTGAGTAATTACAATACAATATCAAAGGATGAATAATAATTATCCTTTCAATGTCCTTCAGCGAGTTTTCACAGGGATGAGACCTAGTGCAATCGAATCTTCATAATTATTATAAACCTACTATGTTCTGAATTCTGTGAGAATCGTTAGAGCCGATTTCGAGATCCGGTGAAATACAAACATATAAACATCTAAACATATGAACATCCAAAACATATGAACATCCAAACATCTGAACATATGAACAGAAGTTGCTCGTTCAATAGTATAGGATAATTGGAATATCATACGCAATAAATTGAGACGTTTTCTTAATTAATCCAACATTCCAGTAGACTACACAGCAGTGTGGTCCAAAATTTTGTCATAAAAGTGTAATCCAAAATTATTCAACAGAAATTGATTGGATATGACTCTCATTTTCACTTCCATTTCCTCCTTATTGTTATGATTGTTATCTGTCTCTCTCTACACACACACACACACACACACACTCTCTCTCTCACTCTCTCTCTCTCTTTTGGTAGAGAGTTAGTGGGGAGGATATTTTTAATATTCTTTCCGAAGAATGGACATTGATATGTATCACAAATTACTTTTTCATATCATATACAGTTCAATAATTATTTTCTTAGTCTATATTATGTAAATTCATCTATAATTTTGCTGTATTGTAAGCTATTGTATATAAGTGTATAAGCCAGTATATATTTGTAATCTACATAAATAAAGTACTTAATCAATCAATCTCTCTGACGGAGAGAGACGGAATAACCAATACACTTGGTTTTGACTCATCATTTCCAGCACAATAACCAACTTGTGCTCAAACCAAAACACATTGATTGGAGCTGAATTACGCTGGATTTACACAGTAGGAAGCAATATCAGTAAGTATGCTCGGTACAGTGGAAATATCATCTCCATGACTTGGAATGAGAGTTTTCTTACTTCCTTGGCCAGTCTAATTAGGAATTTTCCAATTAGAACTCATTGGAACTCTATTTCTAAGTGAATATTTCCACTGAATTGATAACGTTGACTGCTAATTGAATAGACTTAGAACGTTGTCAAAAATCCACTTTAATTAAAGTCAGTTTTGAAGTTTTTCAATGTTTTTCGATGTTTTTCAATGTTTTTTCAATGTTTTTGAATGTTTTTCGATGTATTTCAATGTTTTTTCAATGCTTTTCAATGTTTTTCAATGTTTTTTTGATGTTTTTCAATGTTTTTCGATGTTTTTCAATGTTTTTTTGATGTTTTTCAATGTTTTTCGATGTTTTTCAATGTTTTTCAATGAATCTTGATGTTTTTTCAATGTTTTTCAATGTTTTTCAACGTTTTCAATGTTTTTTTTGATGTTTTTCCAATGTTTTCAATGTTTTTTTTTATGTTTTTTCAATGTTTTCCAATGTTTTTCAATGTATTTCAATGTTTTTTTCAATGTTTTTTGATGTTTTTTCAATGTTTAAATAAAGTGGATTTTTGACAACGTTCTAAGTCTATTCAATTATGGAAAAGTTCCACATCAACGTTGACTACTACTGATGGGAATGCAATTTCATTTCATATTATATTTCTCAGAACAAGATGGCTCCTGCAGGTGAAGTAAATCATATTGGAGACGATTCATAGATATTATATTTCTCAGAATAATGTGGCTCCAGCAACTGAAGGTAATTAATTATATTGGAGTCGATTCATGGAAATTTACGGTGCTCTTGACCAAAGAATGAGGAAACAAACATCTTTACCGTCTATTTTCCATTGATCTTTGTTACTTTCCTCATTCCTTGTAACTTGACTGAACAGCTTCCATGAAGTGTGTTTGATGCAAGTAACTTGAACAACTAGTTCAACTTGAACAAGTAGTGGCTCACCAGTGTGGGAACAAGCGTAAACGATATTTCTCAGAAAGCTGTTCAATGATGTATTTCCGCGAAATTGAGAGGTAAGCTAGAGGAAACGAGTGTAAGCTAGAGAATTGGAGGAAAGTGAGAGGAGAAGAGAGAAACAAAAGGAGCAACATAAAAACGAGAAAATCCACATGTAAGATTACATTTGAAGCAAGAAAGAATGCTGTTTTTTCAATAACCGATAGAAAAATATATCTTGAAATGCACTTGTGATAAAATAAGCGAGGCTATCACTGTCAGCATACCACATATAGATAGCAACTGTGCTTCTAATTCAACTAATGCTGACAGTATATAGTGAAACCCACTCCAGTTAAGTGAGTGGGCGAAGGGATTGATTGATTGATTGAGTACTTTATTTATGTAGATTACAATATATACTGGCTTATACACTTGTATACAATAGCTTACAATACAGCAAAGTTATAGATGAATTTACATAATATAGACTAAGAAAATAACTATTGAACTGTATATTATATGAAAAAGCAATTTGTAATATAATAACTATAGATAATAATCATATTGTTATGCATCTACATAAATTGGCGGAGCTTTGGACATATCAATGTCCATTCTTTGGGAAGAATATTAAAAATATCCTCCCCACTAACTCTCTACCAAAGGGAGAGAGAGAGACAGTATGATATAGGATGATGTGAGTGATGAAGGAAGATGGAATGCTGATTGTGATATGAGTGTTATTTATCTATTGGACAGAGCAAACAAACAAAAAATACAAAAAAGAAAATATAAAAGAAATATACAGGAAAGAAAAACAGGCTTTTACCCTAAACATGTTCTATTGAAATGAGTAGATATGAAACGTGGAATGTGGGAATGTGGAAATGTACAAGGAATAAGAATGTAATGAAGATAACTATGCAAAAAATTAAACAAAAACTAGAAAAGAGTGGAAATATCCAGACATGGAGTTCAACTTTTGAAAAGGAAACTAAAGTTTTCATGAAATCGGAACTGCCAAAATATCTTGTTTCAGAGAAATTTGAAAGATTGAACTAGAAAAGCTAGAATTTCGTAGATTACATGGTGGAGATATAGATAGATTTGGAAGTAGGGATTTGGGTTGAAATTGGTATGCTTGATTTCGTATTGAATGAAAAAGACTAAGAAATTGTCAAAGAACCACTGATTTATTGATAATTAGAAATCTATTAGAATTTATAATTAGTTTCTAATTATCAATAAATCAGTGGTTTTTTGACAATTTCTCAGTCTTTTTCATTCAATATCAATAATTACCACAATATCAACTTCTCAACTACACAAAAAATGCTTGATGCTTGACAATTTCTTAGTCTTTTTCATTCAATATCAATAATTACCACGATATCAACTTCTCAACTACACAAAAATGCTTGATTTCCATTGATGAGACTTGAGTGGAAAGTCTGTCAAAAACAGTGTGGTTACAATCTTCAAAAAAGTTGAGAACGACACTAAAGGAAAGTACAACAGGAGCTCACACACTTCAAACAGAGTTCACGTCAATAATAAAAAAGAGGCGAACTCCTATGTGACTACAGCAATAAAGAAAAGGTATCAGAGCATGAAAGTGAAATCGAATAAGGGGTGAATTTATTGTGAATATTGCGAAGTTACTCACGTGTAAATGAGAAGCGTGTAAATTGTAAGTTACGTGAATATAGTGGGGCTACTCACGTGTAAATGGGAAGCGTGTAAATTGTAAGTGAATATTGTGAGGCTACTCTTGTGTAAATGGGAAGTGTGTAAATTGTAAATTATGTGAATATTGTGGGGCTTCTCACGTGTAAATGGGAAGCGAATAAATCGTGATTCACTTCTCAATTGTGATTCAATCACGTGTAAATGGGATGTGTGTAAATTGTAAGTTACGTGGATATTGTGAGGCTACTCACGTGTAAATGGGAAGCGCGTTGCCATCTTTGTACCAGATGACAAGATGGGGGTGATCGCCGTTGGTGAGGGAGACAGGGGTGATGTCACACGGAAGTTTGGCAACACCGCCGGAGACAGCTACTGCATCTGAGATAATCACTGCAACAAAAATGATAAAAGTTTGCAATTAGAAGAGATTAGATGAGATGAAACTGTGTTATCTTCTTATATAATAAATTACAAGAATATTTAGGAATTAGTGAACTTAGTATGAGATATAACAACTATTATAGTCGTTCATAGCAAGGTCTTTAAATACAGGTTATGACACTCGTTTTCCTTATGGAGCGACCATTTATGGAGTCTCCATGGTGGTACATTTGAAAATCCAATCTAATTCAATTTGCTAGTAACAAAATTAGCATTTCAAAAACAATATTCTAGTTCAGATAATATGTGAATTCAGGTTCTCAATTTTTGATTATTGAAATTTCAATGATAAATGCTTTAATTATTCATTTATTTATCATTGAAAATTGTTTTATTCTTGTAGCTTAAGGATTATGATTCATGAGGTATTGGAACAAGACAGAAAAAATATGCGAGGCCAACTTCAAAAAGAGTTTTAAGTTCCCGATCGATTAAATCTAAAAATCAACATTTCAGTTCCTAGTTGGAATCTAAATATTATTATTCCGTCAGAACAATTTATTTCACAATTCAAAACCAAGCAATATCCCTTGAACAATATATAACAAAATAACACATCATGTTGTTTAATCTATAATGATAACAAGTTGATAAATTCGAAAATTGGTGAACTAGAACCCCATAAAATGGCGATTTTGCAAAGCATCACGGGACTGTGTCATAACCTGTATTTATAGACCTTGGTTCATAGTAGAACTATGAGCCATATTATTTCGTGGAACATAATTATATCATCTCTAAATTGAGGTTCACTTTTCAATGGCAGTAGAGGAAGATAGCTGAGTAGCATTGCCGATTCTCTGCTTTGTATCGGTCTTCCATAGAGGACAGCTGATACCGGAATATCTAATGTACGTGTAATATTAACTATTCATTCTTGTTTGAAATAATCAATTATATCAACTGTAATGATAATATTGACTGTAATCAATTATATTATGTGTAATATTAACTGTTCATTCTTGTTTGGAATGATAAATTATATTCCATTTGTCAATGGAATATATTTTTCAGTGATTGAATGATAATCCTCATATAAAAGTGAAAAATTCACTTGTTTTCTTATAAATATTCTGCTAATTATTTATATTTCTACATTGTCAAAAACTATCTAAAAACGTCGAAAGCTTTATTATAGTTTTGTTTACAACACAAGGAACAAGAAGATTTCAACCAATCAAAAGAGAACGCTATCAGACAGCCCAGAAGTTAATGTCGCCTTATGATTGGTCGTTGCATTGAAGTCCGTCCTCCACTGGCCACGCCTCAAACCAATCACAAGCAAGATATAAGAGCCGAGTTCACATGTCAGTTATCTTCATTGTTGATAGATGTCGCTGGTTAATCTGTGGCTGCATGGTCAAGGAAAATCTTGCTTTATATTGTCGTTCACTTTGACAGCCTGATTTCTATCCTTTTTCCATACCTTGTTAATGGGATCAAGTCTATTCTTTTTTTAGATCAGGATTCGAATCGATTTTCATTACTATTTATTCGTTTGTTGATACAATCACAAATCATATGAATATGATCAGGAAAAAAAAAACAGGCATAGTCCAAAACTATTCTGTTCCCAAATTTTGATGTATAATACATTTTATATATATTCTAATTCCATTTATATAGATATTTTATATATTTGATTGAAAGCATAGTTGAGACGAAAACCATAGTTTATATTCTCCCATCAATATGAACGCTACATAATATTGGAAGCACAACATAGAATTCTCATGATAACCTGGTGGAGGAGAAAGAGTATGAGGAGAAAGACTAGAATGAGAAAGATGCTAAATGAAAGAAAAGTTCATTCAACATCATCATTTCGCGGTCATGTTTCAAAAAGTTATTCCACTCAAAATCAATTATGAATAAGAGGCCGGTTGATTTAGTGGCTAACCGTTGGAACAATGAAGAGATCCAGAGAATGCCGCCCTAATTTCGCCATTCTCATGTTGAGAGAAAGAGAGAGAGAGAGTGACAGAGACAGCAGCAAATTGAGCCTGAAAGATTCGCAAAGTAGCAGGCTTGTGCTTGAATTTCCAAGTCCGCAGGAATCAACTTCGCCTCGCAACTTGACCGATTACCACCAACTTAGTTCGCGATTACTTTTTCGAACAAGTCTACCGACGAGCCACTTTTGGGTCGGCTAATTTGATATTGTGGAGTGGATGTGTTGAGAGAGTGGGATGAAGATAGAAAGGTAACTGAGAGGAAAAAGTTGGGAGAGAATGGGTGAGGATACAGGAGTTGAAAGTTGTTGAAAGAGAGGTGAAAGTGGACAGGAATGTTGAAAAAGGGAGAGAGGTTGTGGTAGAAGGGAGTGGTGAAGAAGTGAGAGAGGAAAATGAGTAGGGAAAAGTAGGAAGAAAGTGTGACATAGGGAGAGGGGTTGATGAAGATTGGAAGCGAAGAGTGAAAATGAGATAATGAATGAAAATGAGAATGGATGAGGATACAGGAGTTAAAAAACATTTGTTAAAAGAGAGTTGAAAGTGGACATATGTCGGGGGAGCTTTGTAGGAGGAGATTAAGAATCAAGATGGAATGAAGAGGAAAAGAAGAGAAATCAGAATAAGAAGGAGAAGTTGATTCGATAAAAGAATAAGATTAGAAAGATAGGAGTAAAAAGAAGTTGGAGCCAAAAAGAACAGGCAAGAATAAAACATGGTTGGAAATTACTGAGATATTGCAATTATTCAAATACTAATGAATTGATGATTATTGATAAACTAGAATCCAAATTGAATGCTGCAATTCACCTGAATTATAATTGTCAATATTCGCAGTAGCAGAAGTCTTCGGGTGAAAATTAATGAATTTGAATTATCTTGATTCTAAATAATATGATCTATTTCATAATTTTGAAATTTCTGCACACAAGCAATCACTTATAACTAACTTGCAAATAACACACTCAACCATAATTCCGATAATTCTCTATATTAAACTATCTAGATTTTGAATGTGATCTATTCCATTTCAAAATTTAAGTACACAAGCAATAATAAGTACAAATATAAAGTACATAAGTGATTGATTAATTTGGATTTTCGTTTAGTAATAATTATTAAAACAAGGATATTAGAAACAGAAAGTAGATCAAACGAGACTATGTGGAAGGAAATACTGAGACAAGGAAATAGAAGATTATAGAAGAAATAGAAGGGGAAAAAGTTGAGGTGATTCATAAGAAGAAAAAGTAGAAAGGAAAATAGAAGAACACAGGAACAACATGGGCGTGAGCTCCTTCATTCATTTTCTCCGGAATTCTAATTCAATAAAAAAGTTTCACTTATCTGCTGTAGAGGAAGAAGGGGTTGGGGGAAAGTGAAATAGGTGGAGAACGAGGGTAAAAGAGGGGAAGAAGGAGAGCAGTAGTAGAAGAGGGGTGGGGATAACAGACCACAGCATACTTGGTAACTTGTTAACTTCTTAATTCGCTCTACCATCAGCGAATAGCAAATTAGCTTGCCCAAAAATAAGCTCTGGTCTTTTCAATTTATAAAATGTTGAGGAGTCCTTTCGAATTAGTGGCAAGGATTCCTTGGAAATTACTTGCTAAATGTCGGAAATTCTTTGAATATTAGAGGATCCCTTGGGAATCAGAGGCAAAGCATGATGTATTGTTGTTTCTCGAGAAACCTCAGCACAAAATATTCTATCTGAATAATGGTTGAGAGGGTTATTTGAAAGTTAGTTGATAGAATTTGTACATAATTTGTAGCTTATTGCTTGTGTACATAAATTTTGAAATGATATAGATCACCAAACAAAATCACTTTTTGTAAAGAAAAATCAATTTGTTAGTTGACGTAGAAAGCTTCATTCCATTTTGGACGATCGACTTGTTTAAGAAAAAATATTACGTATAGAAAATTTTATGAATTGCACTAAAAAACTTAATTCGATATTGGAAGATTGACTTGCACCAGGAACAACAACTTGTAAAATTTTCACATTTTACAAAGAACTTGTAAAATTCATTCCTTTAGAAAAATGTAATTAAATCTGGTAAAAATCATTATTCGATATCGGATGACTTAATTTGTTTTGCAATAAGCAGAGAATATTCAAAAAGTTTCAAACTCTGAAAGAATAAGTTGAGATTTGTTGTACCAACCAACAGAATCAAGATAAGTTGATATCGAGAATTATCTGAATAATAATAATAATAATAATAATAATAATAAATTCATTTATTCTTCCAATTTATACATTACACATAATCAGAAATTATGAATAGTACAGTAGATATAACAACAACAATCTTGCAAGTTATAAAAAATAAAGATGATATAAATGGTTGAGTGTGTTATTTGGAAATTAATTATCAGTCATTGCTTACGAGCAGAGATTTCGAAATAATGGAATAGATTACATTGAAAATAAAGAATATTATTTGGATATCGAGAAAAAGCTGTGTGAAGGCAAAAAATAAACTTTTAACTGTTGATATTTTTCAAAGTTTTCCGATTTGTATATCATCAAGCTATAGAAATTGAAAAGTTTTCTCAGGAAAACATTTTTTTTCGATCATTAATTTTAGAGATATGAGCGCCTAAAGTTTGAAAACATTTCAAATTTGGTAATAAATTAATCCATTAGATTTAGAGGATGAATTCTCCACGGTATTTCTGATTGAATTGAACAAAAATATTTTGAAAATATCAATTTTAGAGAAAGTTATTCAATTTACCAAAAATAACTCAACTAACTGCACTAACTGCAAAAACCACTGCACTCAATAACCCATTGACAGTTGGAAGTTCCCACATTACAAATGGCTTCTACGGTAACGCGGTAACGTGGTCACTGGTGGATGGGTGACCGCACATTCCATTTTCCGCGACTTGATCACAATCTGACCGCCGGCGTTCAAACCGCAGTCAGTTTTGCATGAACGATTGCAGCGCTTCGGTCAGGATGTGGCGGTTTTACAAACTTACTCATTCACCTCGAACTAACGTGGTCGATACTTTTCATGAATACATATATATTCGATTATACAATATTGATGGATGAGTCTCGATTCAAGCGTCAACTGCCCATATGATAACTTTCCTCATATATTTTCATTAACTGCTCCTTGTATTCGGAAACTGTGATACGGAATACGGAAGTACGATATCATAGCCACCTCTAATACAAGGCTCCGGCCTACGATATTGAAACGTCTCAGTGTAGGCCTAGAATCTAATACATGATTGGTGAAAAAGATTAAAAAAGTACCAGCTGATCTTTTTCACCAATCATGTATTAGATTCTAGGCCTACGCTGCGACGTTGCAATATTGTAGGGCGCGGCCTTGTATTAGAGATGTCCTTGACGATATCCGTATCGAGTGATCCGAAAGTATTTTTTCCGTATCCAGTAAAATAAAAATAATAATATCCAGTGATAAGGAAGTACGATATCTACATTATGGCACATGAGTCAATTGACACTATAGTAAGGTCCACGTTATAATGGCAGTGGAGAAACATAAGAGAAAAACGTTGCCGATCCTCTGTCTTGACAATGCCTTCCTCAGATGGTAGCTAATATAGGTTAGTCTATTAACTGTTCATTCTCGTTTAAAATAACCAATTATATTTTATTAAGCAATAAATTATATTCTTCAATAATTCTTAATGAAATTTCATAGTTGAGATGAAATATTTTGTTAATTTATCATTAACTCTATATTGTTAAAAGGCGATCTGGTAACAGAGCATAGCGAGAAAGAGATAGCGCTATCCACTTTGTTGAATGTTGGACAAGGATAGCAATACAGCTGCTAATCAAACACTGCCATTATAATATCGTGGACCTCTTAATTGATTTTTTAAGTCAGCTATTGTTACATACCAAACCACAGCTGTTTAGGTATGTTTACCACAGCTGTTTACTACACTTTAGTTTGAGGTTATGTTTGATGGTTCTTTGTGATGGTGTTCCCATTGTTATTTGATAAACAATTAATAAAGTTAACAACAGAACGAGTATCAACGTGTCAACTGAATTATGGGACACTCTGTATATCCAGTGATACGGGAGTAGTTTTTCCGTATTCAGTGATACGGGAGTATTTTTCCGTATCCAGTGATACGGGAGTACATAATCCATGATACGGAAGTACGGAATCCGTGATACGGTAGTACGGAATCTGTGATACGGTGGAATGAAACAAGCACGAATCAGGAAGGATCATCATATGTGATGAAAAACGAGTTGAACAAACGGGTTGAACAAAAGTTTCAGACAGGTTTACGTTGTTTCCTTTGTGGAAAAGCTTTCTTGAAATAGCCTATTTTTCACAGTATCCTCATGATTATATATTTCTATCAGAGTTTTTTGATTTTTCATTCTTGGGTGATACCTGGATTGATCTCTACTCAATCACCTTGGTGTGTTTTGGAAGGAAGTGGTAAAACAGTAGAACCATGGTGGGGGGGAGGCGCGACAGTTGAGGACTCTCATTTTAGAAAAGTCCTCAATTATTGTCGGTGTCCTCGTTTGACATTGACCCAACCACGGAGGGGGGGGGCGACAGTTGAGGACTCTTATTTTAGAAAAGTCCTCAATTGTCGGTGTCCTCGTTTGACATTGACCCAACCACGGAGTGATGAGCAACGTTTTTCTTTTGTTTATGTTTGTATTATCTCTCGTATTGTTGTACTGTTTATATTTCCTGAGATAGAATTAAGATGCGACTGTTACTGATAGAGAGCTAATGATGGGCATTAAGCTACTTACGAACATTTATTCTTGTTAATTGATGAATAAATAAATTCACACTACCCTGGTACTCGTGAATAGATATTTTCAAATAACTTAGCTCATTTCTATAACTCACAATTAACTTGTGACAAATATTTTTTTTGTGAATTCCACAATCCATGAAGCATATAGTCATAAAATTCCAATTTTCTAAACATACAATGTCAGTCCTTTCTTGAGCTAGTCACATATAGAAACGCGACGCGACGTGACACGATGTGACCCGAGTATGATAGATGAGTTAATATCATTATAATAATATTCCCATTGAGTCGAAGCATAGAGAAACAATAGCGTAAGCAGATATCCCATGGTATAGGGCGTTTATGTCGCAATTTTTACTGTTATCTCAAGCCGATTGCTGTTGATTATTGTCGAATTCTACTGTTTTGTTGGCGTGAGAGTGTATGAAAGGCACAATATGAGAGACTACCAGTGTCACACAGCTTCACGGGAAAGAATTACATGAACTATCGGCTTGAGATAACAGTAAAAGTTGCGACATTATCGCCCTCTACCATGGGATATCTACTTATGCTATTGTTTCTCTATGGTCGAAGCGAGAACGTGTAACAACTCACAATATGATCATTGAACGAGCGTTAGTGAGTTCTCACTTTTGACTTACTGAAGGCCAAAGTCGTTTTCCGTCTTTTTGTATGTTCCAGAATAACTCAAGGAAGAATTTAAACACGTATTCCTTCTTACAGGTCCAGTTTGTTGGACAACAAAATTGACACACTCCTTCGTCTTTTTTCAGGATATAACAAATATATTTATTTAACGAAAATCCTAAATAAATGCTGTGAATCACTCCGAAGACTTCTGCTACAGCAGACATTGACAACAGGGTTAACAGCTAGATGGAAATTCTATGAGTACTACTATCCAAAAATTAGTTGCCAGCCTGGGAATGGAACCCAGTACCTCCCAATTGCTAGTCGGGAATGCTTACCCTTACACCAAACTGACAATCTCTGGATAGCAGCGCTCATTTTATACGAAGTCATTGCGGCCAACCAATTTACAGATGAAATTAAAATAGAGAATGCTAATTAATATATGTTACTGGCCAATATAATATACTGGCCAACCAGTTACAGATGGAATTGAATAGAGAATGCATTTATTCAAATGCTAATTAATATATAATTATTATTCAACGAGAATCCTAAATAAATGCTGTAAATCACCCCGAAGACTTCTGCTAATTTTCTTCTAATTTTTGGATAGTAGTTCTCATCGAATTCTATCTAGCTGTTAACCCTGTTGTCAATGTCTGCAGTAGCAGAAGTCTTCGGGGTGATTTACAGCATTTATTTAGGATTTTCGTTAATAATAGTATATATTAATTAGCATTTGAATAAATGCATTCTCTATTCAATTCCATATATAACAAATAACTTAGATAGTGCATAAGAAGAAAAATTGTTTTGATTTATCATTTAGTCAGCAGTACAATTCATTGCATGCAATTACAACAGTTTTTCCATTCATAACATCAGCTAAGGCTATTTGGAAGCCATCATAGAGACGTCATAGAGACGCTATCATAGAGACAAGCTTTCATATAAGACCTTCATGCGCTGACATCAGATTTTAGCCTTCAGTGTGCTATTCAATTATAGTCTGTATAAAATAAGTTGAGACTTGGAGAAAATATCCGGGTTGCCAAATTTTTGCGAAATTTCAATCTTTTCATGCAAGTCCATATGACTGGATATGATCAATTTGGCATCTCTGATTCGACTGTGTTGTGGGCTTTATATCCAATCATGTGGGCTTGGATATAAAGATTGAAATTCCGCACAATTGGGCAACAGTGATTTTTTCCAAGTCTCAACTTTTTTTGTACAGACT